>NC_091968.1:3030303-3333333 GCF_036711975.1 Onthophagus taurus | reverse complement strand
AAACCCGAATCTTTCTAGTTCTAAGTCCAGTGTTAGTTCTAGTTTTGCATTAGAACTGTTACTAGGACTAATACTAGACCTAGAACTAGAATCATTTGGGTTTAGCCGTCTTGAGAGACGTGCGGCTAAACCCAAATGATTCTAGTTTTAAGTCCAGTGCTAGTTCTAGTTTTGCATTACAACTCTCACTAGAACTAACACTAGACCTAGAACTAGAATCATTCGGGTTTAGCCGTCTTGAGAGACGTGTGGCTAAACCCGAATGATTCTAGTTCTAGGACTAGTGTTAGTTGTAGTATTGCACTAGTACTGTCCGTAGAACTAACGCTAGACTTAGAATTAGAAACATTCGGATTTAACCGTACGTCTCTTAAGACGGCTAAACCAGAATTTTTCTAGTTCTAAGTCTAGTGTTAGCTCTAGTTTTGCATTACAACTCTCACTAGAACTAACACTAGACCTAGAATTAGAATCATTCGGGTTTAGCCGCACGTCTCTCAAGACGGCTAAACCCGAACGATTCTAGTTCTAGGTCTAGTGTTAGTTCTAATTTTGCACCATCACTGTCAGTAGAACTAATACTAGACTTAGAACTAGAAACATTCGGATTTAGCCGTACGTCTCTTAAGACGGCTAAACCCGAATCTTTCTAGTTCTAAGTCTAGTGTTAGTTCTAGTTTTGCATTACAACTCTCACTAGAACTAACACTAGACCTAGAATTAGAATCATTCGGGTTTAGCCGCACGTCTCTCAAGACGGCTAAACCCGAACGATTCTAGTTCTAGGTCTAGTGTTAGTTCTAATTTTGCACCATCACTGTCAGTAGAACTAACACTAGACTTAGAACTAGAAACATTCGGATTTAGCCGTACGTCTCTTAAGACGGCTAAACCCGAATCTTTCTAGTTCTAAGTCTAGTGTTAGTTCTAGTTTTGCATTACAACTCTCACTAGAACTAACACTAGACCTAGAATTAGAATCATTCGGGTTTAGCCGCACGTCTCTCAAGACGGCTAAACCCGAACGATTCTAGTTCTAGGTCTAGTGTTAGTTCTAATTTTGCACCATCACTGTCAGTAGAACTAACACTAGACTTAGAACTAGAAACATTCGGATTTAGCCGTACGTCTCTTAAGACGGCTAAACCCGAATCTTTCTAGTTCTAGGTCTAGTGTTAGTTGTAGTTTTGCACTAGCACTGTCAGTAGAACTAACACTAGACTTAAAACTAGAAACATTCGGATTTAGCCGAATCTTCGTCTCTTAAGGCGGCTAAACCCGAATCTTTCTAGTTCTAAGTCCAGTGTTAGTTCTAGTTTAGCATTAGCTAAACTTTTAGTCTTAAGAGACGTGCGGCTAAACCCAAATGATTCTAGTTTTAAGTCCAGTGCTAATTCTAGTTTTGCATTACAACTCTCACTAGAACTAACACTAGACCTAGGACTAGAAACATTCGGGTTTAGCCGTCTTGAGAGACGTGCGGCTAAGCCCGAATGATTCTAGTTCTAGGTCTAGTGTTAGTTGTAGTTTTGCACTAGCACTGTCAGTAGAACTAACACTAGACTTACAACTAGAAACATTCGGATTTAGCCGTACGTCTCTTAAGACAGCTAAACCCGAATCTTTCTAGTTCTAAGTCTAGTGTTAGTTCTAGTTTTGCATTACAACTCTCACTAGAACTAACACTAGACCTAGAACTAGAACCATTCGGGTTTAGCCGCACGTCTCTCAAGACGGCTAAACCCGAATGATTCTAGTTCTAGGTCTAGTGTTAGTTGTAGTTTTGCACTACCACTATAAATAGAACTAACACTAGACTTACAACTAGAAACATTCGGATTTAGCCGCACGCCTCTTAAGACGGCTAAACCCGAATCTTTCTAGTTCTAAGTCCAGTGTTAGTTCTAGTTTAGCATTAGCTAAACTTCTAGTCTTAAGAGACGTGCGGCTAAACCCGAATGATTCTAGTTCTAGGTCTAGTGTTAGTTCTAGCTTTAATTCAATGAAGAATATAGAAAAAATTAAAATTTTTTCATATAACGGACACACCCTTCTTTGTAGGTATTAATCTTTTATATTGAGGTTTTACCATATTTTTTTTTTTTACTAAAAGTTCTTCGTTTTCATCAGTTAAATGAACGTTATAATTATATCCAGCAAAATTTAAAAGCTTGCATTCTTCGGTTTGGTTCTTTTCATATTCGGTTGAAAGAAAATTTAAGAATTCTTCATCGGTAGAAAATTTGTGTTCGGCGTTATTTGTTACATCGAAAAAAATTGTTAAAATTATAACAAAAAAAAGTGTACTCACAGATTTATTTTGTTTAAACATTTTTACAGTTTAATCATGATTTTTAAGAACAATTGATTTTCTACCTACATTTTTTTTTAAGGTTGTTTAACTTTTTTTAATGAATCTTAATAATTAAATTATATCCATAACAATTCGATAAAAATGAACAAAAATCTTCATTTTTTAATATTAATTAATTTATTAACATTTATTTCCGCCACATTTCGTTCGGAAGATGATTTCGAAACCTTTTTATTGGGCGAGTACGAGAAAAATCAAACGCAGATGTGTTACGATTATAACGTCGCCAATTGGGAGTATAGTTTAGATATAAACAATTCAACGAAAGAAGATATTTATGTAAAATCGATTTTAATTATTAATTATTTCTTTAACTAATTAAAATTGTTTTATAGAATCAACAAAGTTCTAGTTTTACGAAAACATCTAAATTTTTTTATGACAATTACTTTAAAGATCTTCACAAATTAAAGTTAACAAAAGAATTTACAAGAAGACATGCAAACGTTCTTACTAAACTTGCAGATGCTGCTTTAGAAGACGACGAGTACGAAGAAGTAAGTGACTTTTCTTATAAGTATTTTATAATTTGAGTAAATATTTTATATTTGTTATAAATATGCAAACAACTCTGCTTATAACAGTTCGCCAATGTGGTCCGGATGGCAGATACGCATTATCTGATAACAACTTCTAGTAGGATTAACCTTACTTTTTCTTAATCCATTAACAGAGCTTCCCTTCGTTCTGTTCTTAAGAAAAGCAACGTCGTGTGTTCTGAATTTTCCAAGATTAATACCACGTCTCTATCTCTCAAAGAGCTTGTTGGAGTCAACTCTTGATAGTATCTAGATACGTTATCTCTCTCTACAGCTTGTTTTTACTTCAACTCTTAGAACAACGCCCAGATGGCAGATACGCATTATAATAGGTCTGATAACAACTTCTAGCAGGAACAACCTTACTTGGTCTTAATCCATTAAGAGACCTTTTCTTCGTTCTGTTCTTAAGAAAAGCAATATCGGGTGTTTTGAATTCTCCAAGATTAGTACCATGTTTCTATCTCTCGAAGAGGTTGTTAAAGTCTACTCTCGATAGAATCTAGATACGTTATCTCTGTCTACAGCTTGTTTTTACATCCACTCTTGGAACGTCGCCCAGATGGCAGATATGCATTGTCATAGGTCTGATAACAACTTCTAGCAGGATCAACCTTACTTGGTCTTAATGCATCAAGAGACCTTATCTTCGTCTTGTTCTTCAGAAAAGCAATATCGAGTGTTCTGAATTCTTCAAGATTGGTACCACGTCTCTATCTTCCGAAGAGCTTGTTAGAGTCTACTCTCGGTAGTATGTGTGTAGAAAAGGGGAGGGCATGCTTCCGCATACAGTACCTAGGCCCAAACGGGCCCCTTGTACATCCTCCTGCACTCTCTCCAGTTACATCAACCATCCTAAGGAATTTCCGAAGACTAGAATACAGCTCAGAGGTGTGTTGCTGATGCCATCTGTGTTCGGCCATTCCTCTCCGAAGCCTCTCATTCTGAGGTCTTGCAGGACTAAGCAAGCTTAAGGTTATAAAGATGCTTGTTTATCTTACAGTGACTTGTGACGAGTCCCGTTACAGTTCAAGGCTGTCTCTGCTGAGGGATAACGTAATACTTCCTTAGACAGATGGCAGCCCTTAACCCTATCCCACCAGTTCATAAACTTTTTGTGGGTAAAATCTTATATCAGTGATTATCGGTTCAGGTGACCTTGGCGCTCGCTTAGCAGCACTTTTGGAAAGCCTATCAGCGTGCTTGTTACCTGAACAAGTAGAGTGTCTTTTTGTCAATTGAAGTATAACACAGTTATGCACTGCGGCCTTCTCCAATGTCAGATGACAACCCATAACAAGTCCTGGGGTAATTGTTATTCTACTCAGGGCTAATATAGCTTGTCTACTGTCAGTGTAAATTGTGAAAGTCTTACCTACCAAGTTGGATCTGACAATAACGTCAGCGCCAAGTTGTATGGCGATTAACTCCGCCTGTATGACGGTGGTACTTTTACCTAGAGACCTACGAGAAGACTCCAGCTCCTTCTCGTCTACTTGAACCATCAGTGTAGATTTTAAGACAGTTTTTTACCTTGACTTCTGTGGAACTTGGGTACGTGAGATATTTCTTCGTAAAAATGTGTTATAGGGGTGTGAAGTCCGTTATACATTCCAGAATTGGTGAGTAGTGCACCATTTCATTCCACAGAATGGCATTTTTACTATCTCTCTCACTCATTAGAATTCCTGCCGCCCGCAATCGAATTACGGTCACTAGTGCCACCTCTTGAATGAATAAATGAAGTGGAGTTAGGTTCAACATGTTTTCCAAGGCTGCAGTGGGGGTAGACCGCAGCGCACCTGTAACATACAAACACGCAAGTCTCTGTACTTTATTAAGTGCAGCACTGGATGTAGACTTTATTTCCCACAGGTACCATCCAGTTACAGGAAAAAAAAAATATAACATCGCAATATTTAAATTAATTAAATGAAAAAGATATAGCTATAAGCAAAAATACAAATTAATATAACCTAATAAACGAATCGTAATCATAACTACTAACAATCTACTGCATGCCGAAATGTTCCAAAGTTACCACAACCACCGTGTTCAAAGAATCAAAAAACGAGATTTTCGTAAAGTGTTACTATTACTACGGCAATTATAGAACGTGAGGGGACAGCGTGCGTTGAAACGCGGTACAAGAAAGGATAACCTTTCCAACAACCAGCCGCAATCAATATCATAATGCAACAGTTTATGAATAAATTTAACTATGTAAACAACTCTGCGTTGTTGTAGTGAAAGAACACCAAACCGCGAAAGGAGAAACGCGTAATCTGCACCCCTAGTCGTGTAAACACGATCCAGTCGAAAGCATAGATACTTTAAAAATGTCTTTTGTATAGATTCAAGCGCATTCGCGTAAAACTGATAGAACGGATACCAAACAATTACCGCATACTCCAACCGCAATCTAATTAACGCAAAAAACAACGCACATAAACATCTGATGGACAGACCCTTACAGTTCCGAACGACAAACCCGTAAATTTTATAACAAATAGCAACTAAGTTAAGAATGTGTTCGTTAAAAGTCAGTCCACTGTCAAACAGCACCCCAAGGTCACTTGGGATCAATCTAAGGCACAGTCAATTGTGTTTAATTTTTTAGAAAATGTCACATTTAGAAATATTAAGTGATAAACGGTTGCTAAGGCACCAATGCTCAACACGGATCAGGTTTTCCTGCAAGCGTTCACAATCGCTGAGTTCCCAACAGCCGAGAATAACTCCAAATCATCAGCAAATAGCAGCTTCTCACAATCCAAGATTCCGGTTACCTCATTAATAAAAGCCAGGACCAGCAATGGACCGAGGTTGGATCCCTGGGGAACCTCTGAAGTTGGAGAAAATCATCTGGAAGTGAAGCCGCCATAATTAACAAACTGCTGCCAACCTAGCAAATAAGACTTCATTAACGACAATAGAGGGACACTTAATCCAAAGTTACTCAGCTTTTTTAATAAGATAAAGTGATCCAGCCGATCAAACGCCTTCCGAAAGTCGAGTTACACAGCAACAAATTGGGCGAAGCATGTCAGATTGGTGACAGTGGACCAATCGACCACAAACAAATCCGTGTTGGACTGGGCTTATGTACTTGTTTAAATGATATGAGATTTGCTTGAAAAGAACGCCTTCGAAAAACCACACAGCAGCGTATAGGTCTGTAATTCACAATCTCAGCAGGGTTGCCCTTCTCCAAAATTGGACAGACGTATGACTCTTTCCATAACCACGGAAAGGTAGAAGTAGACAGGACCAGATTAAAAATCGAAAGCAATGAGGCGGCCAGAATTGAAGCACAGTCCTTCAGTAAAATGCTCGGTATCCCATCAACTTCAGCAGTAAGTATATTCTTTGTACGCTTCAACGCATCGTCAACCTCCTCCAAGCTGAAGTTCTCTACTGACAAACAAAGACTATGATCGGGGAAATCAGACCCCACAAAAACAGCATCAGATTGAATATAAACGGACTCAAAATAATCAGCAAAAGCATCCACAATACTTCGACCCGAACTAAACTCCAGGTTTCCATTCGTCATAAGGCCTGGAATGCGAGTACCGCCGTTACGTGGCCGAACATAGACCCAGAAGGTACTGGGATCAGAAATGAAAGTTCGTTCAACGTCGTTCATGTACGCATTATATGCATCGGTAATGAGGTGTTTCGATAGAAATCTGTAATTCATTCAGGCAATATAATGAGCTTATAACTTGCGCGCATATTCTCCTTCATGCGAATACAATCCTTTACCTCCTTCGTGAACCAAGCAGGCCAATGACGGTTCGTAGAATCTCTCACAGTTTTAGGCAAAATCAAAAACATCGTGTAGCTTGTTATAAAGAAGCCGGCATGCATCATCTACCCAATACCATCCAGGTCCGACCAATTCACCTCACCCAACATCCGATACAACAAAGGATAGTCTGCACGCTTAAAGTTATAGGTGGGTAGGCCACGATGCTTAAACATAGAAAACTGGGGAGCATAATCCAGAACAACCGCTAAAGCGGGATGATGGGAATCCTCAGCAAGCAACGGATCGAGATCGCGAGTGACTGCGTAGCTCATATTGGCAAAGATCAGATCTTTTGTGTTCACAATTAAATTGTACTGACGAAAATCATGGAAATGTCGGAAATTTTAAAGTCGTTCTAAATCTATCACTGCTACTAATGGAAGTATAGGAAGAGACATTAAAATCACATTCAAACGAATTAAACTGAAGTTGGCTTCAGTGAGGCGTTTCAAGAGGCTATCCAGGGTGAGGTTCTACAAAAGTGGGGATAGTACACCCCCTTGTGCACAGCCTCGAGTAACTCTTCCTTGAAGACTGACATCGCCAGCCCTAAGCTTAACTATCCTATGTTTAAGAGTGTTCTCAATCCAACCACAAACATTATGCTTTAACAAGGCATCGTTAATACCAGAGAAAGTTGTTTTATCAAAAGCTCCCTCTATATCTATGAAAACACCCAGGGCGGACTCCTTTACGTCCAGTGCTCCACCAACAAAGCTGGTCACTGAGTGAAGAGCCGTTAGTGTGGATTTGCCCTGAGTGTAAGCGTGTTGATTAGGATTTACTGCTTTAGTTGGAAGACAGAAATCTCTAATGTAGCGATCATACAGAGTTTTTAAAAGAAAGGAGGAGAGACTGATTGGTTTAAACGATTCCGGTGTGAAATAATCAAGCTTGCCCGGTTTTGGTATGAAGTTCATTGTGACCTCACGCCACCGACTGGGTATATAGCGCAGCGCCAGGCATGTCTGGAAGATTTCCACTAGGTGAGGTACTAAACCCTCCAAGCCCCATTGTAAAAGGGCAGGTATAATACCGTCTGGTCCTGGTATTTTGAACGGTGAGAAACCGTTGAGGGCCCACCGTATTTTTTCCTCCCTGCAGATCTCTTCGGCTGAAATCCAATCACCTGCAGTAGGTTCATGGTTGGTGTGCTGTTATAAGCACACGGAACTTGCGGAACCTGAAAAATGCACCTCCATTAATAGATGAAGACTCTCCAAAAGGTTGTCGGTATCAGAGCCCTCTCGGTAGTATCTAGATACGTTAACTCTCTCTACAGCTTGTTTTTACTTCCACTCTTGAAACAACGCCCAGATGGCAGATACGCAGTATCAAAGGTCTGATAACAACTTCTAGCAGAATCAACCTTACTTGGTCTTAATCCATTAAAAGACCTTTTCTTCGTCTTGTTCTCAAGGAAAGCAATATCGTGTTTTTCTCTGGATGGTTCTGAATTCTCCAAGATTAGTACCACGTCTCTATCTCTCGAAGAGCTTGTTAGAGTTTACTCTCGATAGTATCTAGATACCTTATCAGCTTATTTTTACATCAACTCTTAGAACGTCGCCCAGATGGCAGATTATATATTTCTAATAACAACTTCTAGCAGGATCAACCTTACTTGGTCTTAATGCATCAAAAGAACTTTTCTTCGTCCTGTTCTCGAGGAAAGCAATGTTGAGTTTTTTTCTGAATGGTTCTGAATTCTCCAAGATTAGTACCACGTCTCTATCTCTCGAAGAGCTTGTTAGAGTCTACTCTCGATAGTATCTAGATACCTTATCAGCTTATTTTTACATCAACTCTTAGAACGTCGCCCAGATGGCAGATTATATATTTCTAATAACAACTTCTAGCAGGATCAACCTTACTTGGTCTTAATGCATCAAAAGAACTTTTCTTCGTCCTGTTCTCGAGGAAAGCAATGTTGAGTTTTTTTCTGAATGGTTCTGAATTCTCCAAGATTAGTACCACGTCTCTATCTCTCGAAGAGCTTGTTAGAGTCTACTCTCGATAGTATCTAGATACCTTATCAACTTATTTTTACATCAACTCTTAGAACGTCGCCCAGATGGCAGATTATATATTTCTAATAACAACTTCTAGCAGGATCAACGTTACTTGGTCTTAATGCATCAAGAGAACTTTTCTTCGTCCTGTTCTCGAGGAAAGCAAAGTTGGGCTTTTTTCTGAATGGTTCTGAATTCTCCAAGATTAGTACCACGTCTCTATCTCTCGAAGAGCTTGTTAGAGTCTACTCTCGATAGTATCTAGATACCTTATCAGCTTATTTTTATATCAACTCTTAGAACGTCGCCCAGATGACAGATTATATATTTCTAATAACAACTTCTAGCAGGATCAACCTTACTTGGTCTTAATGCATCAAAAGAACTTTTCTTCGTCCTGTTCTCGAGGAAAGCAATGTTGAGTTTTTTTCTGAATGGTTCTGAATTCTCCAAGATTAGTACCACGTCTCTATCTCTCGAAGAGCTTGTTAGAGTCTACTCTCGATAGTATCTAGATACCTTATCAACTTATTTTTACATCAACTCTTAGAACGTCGCCCAGATGGCAGATTATATATTTCTAATAACAACTTCTAGCAGGATCAACCTTACTTGGTCTTAATGCATCAAGAGAACTTTTCTTCGTCCTGTTCTCGAGGAAAGCAATGTTGGGTTTTTTTCTGAATGGTTCTGAATTCTCCAAGATTAGTACCACGTCTCTATCTCTCGAAGAGCTTGTTAGAGTCTACTCTCGATAGTATCTAGATACCTTATCAGCTTATTTTTACATCAACTCTTAGAACGTCGCCCAAATGGCAGATTATATATTTCTAATAACAACTTCTAGCAGGATCAACCTTACTTGGTCTTAATGCATCAAGAGAACTTTTCTTCGTCCTGTTCTCGAGGAAAGCAATGTTGGGTTTTTTTCTGAATGGTTCTGAATTCTCCAAGATTAGTACCTCGTCTCTATCTCTCGAAGAGCTTGTTAGAGTCTACTCTCGATAGTATCTAGATACCTTATCAGCTTATTTTTACATCAACTCTTAGAACTTTGCCCAGATGGCAGATTATATATTTCTAATAACAACTTCTAGCAGGATCAACCTTACTTGGTCTTAATGCATCAAAAGAACTTTTCTTCGTCCTGTTCACGAGGAAAGCAATGTTGGGTTTTTTTCTGAATGGTTCTGAATTCTCCAAGATTAGTACCTCGTCTCTATCTCTCGAAGAGCTTGTTAGAGTCTACTCTCGATAGTATCTAGATACGTTATCTCTCTCTACAGCTTGTTTTTATGTCCACTCTTGGACCTAAGTCTGCTCCATAAACCTAATGGTCTTAAATCGCCAAGGGGGAATAGTTTGGCCAATAATTGCAGCTGAAAATTATGCATTGTTTTATCTTTAGTATTTGTATAATTCTAATTTTATGTTTCAGTTAACAGATATTATAAACGAAATGACAGCCATTTACAGCAAAGCTACAGTTTGTCCATATAAAAGAAAGATTTGTGATTTAAAACTTTCTGGGTTACCTTTAGAACCAGGTAATTATTTATTTTAATTTTTCGCCTTTTAATAATTTTTTTTTGCAATTTTAGACATTGAAGAAATTTTTGCTAAATCCAAAGATTTAAAAGAACTTTCATATTATTGGGCGCAATATCGACGACAAACTGGATTCAAAATAAGACCAATGTTTAAAAGATACGTTGAATTAAAGAATAAAATTGCGAAATCGGATAGTAATTAACCAAAAACGAATTTATTGTTAAAAATGATTTATTATTGTGTTATTTTTAAGATTATTCCGACTTTGGAGAGTATTGGCGAAGCGAATTCGAAATACCTCATTTAGATGTAATCGTTGATAATCTTTGGAACGAAATTAAGCCTTTGTACGATGAATTACATTTTTACGTTTTAAACAAACTCAAAAAATTTTATGGCGATAAAATAGATGTTTCGGATGGATTAATTCCGGCTCATTTAACTGGTAAAATCTTATCTCATTTTAAATCAATAAAAAATAACATTTTCGTGTAGGTAACATTCACGCCCAAACTTGGATAAACATCCTTCCAAAAATCCTCCCATTTCCCGATTCGCCCTTAATCGATCTAACAACATCCCTTAAAAACCAAAATTACACCGTTTTAAACATGTTTAAAACGGCAAACGAATTCTTCACCTCTCTAAATTTAGAAGATATGTCAATGGCTTTTGGACCAAAAGGTGTAATTGAAAAATCATCAAAAACCAAAATGATTTGTCACCCCATGGCTTGGGAGTTTTGCCGAAACGATGATTTTCGAATCAGTGTATGCGCGCAAGTTAATCAACACGATTTCTTTTTAATCCATCACGAATTGGGGCACATACAGTATTATTTGCAATACAAAAATCAACCGGTTACGTTCAAAGATGCCCCAAATCCAGCTTTTCACGAAGCAATCGGTGATGTTATCGTGTTATCGGTGATGACACCGCAACATTTAATGAAAATAGGATTATTAAATGAAGATTATAAGATAACTAATGAAACGACCATTAATAATTTAATTTCCCTAGCTGTAAATTATGTTACAATGTTACCTTACGCCTTAATTTTGGATAAATGGCGATGGGATGTTTTTAGTGGAACAATTAGCGAAGATAAATGGAACGATGCTTGGTGGAATTATAGGTAATAAAATTTTGATAAGAAAAGCTAATTAAAAAATTTTAATTAATTAAAAAAAAATTTGGTGCGGTTTTGAGGTTTGATAAGTTTAATTCTAGGAAAAGCTTCCAAAAAATTAAGCCACCAGTCGGTAGAAATACCAAGGATTTCGATCCAGGAAGTAAATACCACGTGGCCGCTGATACCCAATTTATATCGTAATGATTAAGAATAATTTGAAATAAATAAATTTGATAATTTTTTTTGTTCGAAAGTTATTTTTTAGCAACTATAATGGAGTTTCAAATTTATAAAGGAATATGTATAAAGGCTGGGCAATATCATCCTGATGTTCCATTCACCGCTCCTTTACACGAATGCGATTTTTATAATTCAACTAAAGCTGGGGAATTATTAAAGTAAGTCATGAACTTTATTTGAATTTCTCACTTAATAAAACTTTATTATAATCACTTAAGCCAATTTCAACATATTTTAGTAATTAAGGTACATATTAGAGAAGTGAAGTTCTGCCCGACAATTTCTTGACTATATAATTTCAGGCTTCTTCTTATCACTTTAATTGCAGAGTTCTTCCTTTTTAAGGCTTCTTCTTGCAGTCTAAAATCCTATCAATTCAACATTAGACTTTTTATAGTAGTTTGGAATTCCAACAATTTAATTCCTGAGGTTTGGAATTAGTTTGCAATTTTAGCTTGTAGTATGGCTTTTATCTAGTACAATTTTCATAAAGTCTAAAGCCTTAGTATAACACCAAAGAAATTTTGACCACCTTCTTGTAGTCTAAAATGCTGTTGGTGTAATTGCCTCCGTTTTCTTGTAATTTGGAATTCGACCAACTTAATTTAGAACCTTAGTTCCTAACATTTTATTACAGCCTGAAAGAATTGGCTAACGTAATTTCCCACATATTGTTAAAGCTGAAATCATGGCAGTGTCATTGCAAACTTTTTTTATAAGTTTGGAGTCACAATGTTGTCATTCTACATTTTTTCATATAATCTAATATCTAGTCTCCGTAATTTTAGACTTCTTCTTGTAGTCTAAAATCCTATCAGTGTAACATCAGACTTTTTATAGTAGTTTGGAATTCTAACAGCTTAATTTTTGAAGTTTGGAATTAGTTTGCATTTTTCGCTTGCAGTAAGCCTTTTACCCAAAACAATTTTGATAAAGTCTGAAGCCTTAGTATAACACCAAAGTAATTTTGATCACCTTCTTGTAGTCTAAAATGCTGTTAGTGCAAATGCCTCCTTTTTCTTGTAGTTTGGAATTCGACCAACTTCATTTAGAATCTTAGTTAGAATCTTTTTAGAAGCTTATTGTAATTTTTGTGCACTGCTGGAAGTATTTAGTTTAAAGCAATATATTGATGAGCCCACTAGAATTAACCTTCGTACTAGTACGCTAATTGATTTTGTGATTGTGGATGACGGTGCTCCTGTTGTGGCTTCTGGTGCGGTGGCGGTTCATGACATTTCTGATCATCATCTCGTTTTTTGTACAATTGCTTTGACAAATTTCTTCCCTCCTTCCGTCGTAAGAACTTTCCGTAGTTTTAGAAACATTGATAGTGAATTGTTTATGTCCAACTTAAAAGAAGTTCAATGGCATTCCATCTTTGATTTCAATGATATTGATGCCAAGCTGAATTTTCTAAATAATAATATTGTAAATTTATTTGATCGACATGCGCCTATTGTAACGCACACGTTTACAAAAAAAAACACCTTGGCTAACAGATAATGTGAAACTTTTGATGGATTTAAGGAACAAAGCACTTCATAAATTTAAACACACAAACAGTTTACATGACTGGGACTATTACAAAATGTTGCGGAATTATACTACAGGTGCAATAAAAAGAGAGAAATGAGCTTATGTGGAGTTCTCGGCAAGGAGTAGAAATAAAAAGCAATTATGGTCAAGTTTAAAGAAATGCGGTGTCCATTATAACAAAAATAGAGAGATTCCTCTTTCACTTTCTGATGCTGATGAAATTAACAACTATTTTTGTTCAGTACAAAGTGACGGGTTGCCAGATGTAGACCTTTTAAATTTTTATAGTAACAATGTTAAAGATTCTGTGGATGTGTTTGAGTTTACTGCGGTGACGGAGGAGGAGGTAGGAGATGCCTTAAGCGCTATTTCTTCCAATGCTCAGGGAGCTGACCAGCTTTCTATATCTATGATAAACATATGTTCTCCCTTGATCATACATTTCATCAGACACATTTTTAATTTTTGTATAACTGAACATGTTTTTCCATCTTGCTGGAAAGAGTCGATCATTTTACCCATCGCTAAAGCAAGTAATCCTAATGCGGTGTCGGATTTGAGACCGATTAGTATTTTGCCGGTGCTTTCGAAGGCATTTGAAAAAATTTTAGCAAAACAACTTAGACATTATCTGAATGCGTGTAATATTTTGCCTGAATTCCAATCTGGGTTTAGCCCTCATCATGGCTGCTGTGGAGCGCTTTTGAATATCACTGACGACTTGTTGTCTGCGGTTGATCAGGGGAAGATGTCGGCGCTTGTTATGTTGGACTACTCCAAGGCCTTTGATACTATTAATCATTTATTGTTGTTGAGTATTTTGCACTACATAGGCCTTGGGTGTGGTGCGATCTCGTTGTTCGCTGACTATCTGGCGGGTAGGTCACAAAGTGTCATGATACATGGAAACAGATCTAGACCCACTGAAGTCGTATCCGGTGTACCTCAGGGCTCTGTGTTGGGTCCCATTTTGTATACGGTGTATACATGCTGGTTATACGACTGTCTGCGTCATTGTAAGTATCATGCTTATGCTGATGACACTCAGATTTATTCCTCTTTTAATGAAAAAGATCTTGCTGTTGCGCAAAGACATATTAACCAGGACCTGGATGCACTAGTTAGCCTTTCAGAAAGGCATAATTTAGTTATTAACCCCGATAAGAGTAAGTTATTATTGTTCGGGAGTAAAGCGTGCAGGAATAGAATAAAAAATAATATTCAGATTTTTGTTAAAAATAGTCCATTGAATATTTCAAGTGAAGCAAAAAATTTGGGTGTCATACTGGATTCCGAACTTCGTTTTACGCAGCATGTTAGTTCGATGATGCGGTGGTCGTACTGTGCTCTTAAATCTCTTTATGAACACCGTTTCCTACTTAATAAACGAATAAAAATATTGCTCTGTGAAACACTTGTTTTGTCTAATCTTAATTATTGTGATGTCGTTTACGGACCTTGTCTCAAGGGTCGTGACAAATACCGTATCCAGAAGCTACAAAACTCTTGTATTAGATTCATTTCTGGTTTGAGAAATCGCGATCGAATATCTCATGTTTATGAGGATATCGGTTGGCTGCGTATGGCTGCACGTCGTAGGTTGCATGCCCTTGTTTTCTACCACCATGTGCTGAATAAGAGGGTACCACAGTACTTGTATGAAAGAATTCGTTTCCGAACTGACGTTCACAACGTTAATATACGTAAAAAAGATTACCTGGCAATACCGCGTCACAGGCTTGAGCTGTTTAAGAGGTCGTTTTCTTACACCATTGTTTCCTATTATAATTCTGTTCCTCCTGAATTCCAGCACCTTGGTGGTATCTCCTTCAAGAAGAAAATCAAAGGGCTCTTTCTGACCTGCAATAAATGACTAGGTCGCGCAGTTGTTTTTTTTTTTTTCTCTCCGAGACTCCATACACACTATGTTATGATTGCTGGTTTTTCGTAATGCTTGCACTGTAATAGTTGATTCGTGGCCCTTTCGTTTCTTTTCTTTTTTTTTTTTTTAAGTTTATTATTTTTACCATTAGTTAGTAGTTAGTTAGTTTAGTTAGTTGATAGATTTTTTTTATGGGGTGCCGGAAGAACAGATCAGTGTTCTTCACTGTTCTGAGGTATCTCCATTTGGCGCACATTTTTTTCATTTTTCTTGTTGTTTACTTGTTTCTTTTAATATGTATACAAATTTTGTTTTGTTATATTATGGATATACTTATATTATATTATGCGTCAATAAATAAATAAATAAATAGTTCCTAATATTTTATTATAGCCTGAAGGAATTGGCTAACGTAATTTCCCACATATTGTTAAAGCTGAAATCATGGCAGTGTTATTGCAAACTTTTTTTCTAAGTTTGGAGTCACAATGGTCTCATTCTACATTTTTTCATATAATCTAGTATTTAGACTCCGTAATTTTAGGCTTCTTCTTGCAGTCTAAAATCCTATTAGTATAATATCAGGCTTTGCCTAGTAGTTTGGAATTCCAACAACTTAATTTCTGAAGTTTGGAATTAGTTTGGAATTTTCACTTGTAGTATGGCTTTTATCTAGTACAATTTTCATAAAGTCTAAAGCCTTAGTATAACACTAAAGTAATTTTGATCACCTTCTTGTAGTCTACATGCTGTTGGTGTAATTGCTTCCTTTTTCTTGTAGTTTGGAATTCGACCAACTTCATTTAGAGCCTTAGCTCCTAACATTTTATTATAGCCTGAAGAAATTGGCTAACGTAATTTCCCACATATTGTTAAAGCTGAAATCATGGCAGTGTTATTGCAAACTTTTTTTCTAAATTTGGATTCAGAATGGCGTCATTCTACATTTTTTCATATAGTCTAGTATCTAGTCCCCGAATTTTATGCTTCTTCTTGCAGTCTAAAATCTTATCAGTATAACATCAAACTTTTTCTAGTAATTTAGAATTCCAACAACTTAATTTCTAAAGTTTGAAAGTTCTTTTTGTTGTAATCTCAGAGTTTCGAAGCATTGGTATAACAACGAAGTCATTTTGATCACCTTCTTGTAGTCTAAAATTCTTTACATTTCTTGAAGTTTGGGCTTTAAATAGATAATTCCAAACTTTTGCTTACAGTGGGACATTTATGCAATACAATTCCAAGTATTTTGTAACTGCCGATTGTGTAATTAACTCTTTCCAGGGCTTTTGTAGATTTTACAAATAACTTAACAATATCATTATAATTTTGCTATAAAGTCTATAGTCTTGCTTTACTATTTTAGACTTGTTTTTGCAACCTTTAACATTAAATATATAGCATTATCTATCAAAATCTACTTAATGATGCACTTCATCATAACATCAATAGTAATTAAAACTAGGAATGCTTGCTGATGGTTTATTATATCGTTCTAATTATAGAAACGCATGATGTATTATGGCAAATATCTCTTAATAAAGCATGAAACATATATCTATTAGAAACTATGTGCATAATTAAGTTAAATGTTGCGATAAGATATCAACAAAAAATGGCAATTATTTTGTTTAACAAAAATCATGTTTAGCACTTAAATGTTTTAAACACTCAATAAACATCCTTGAAAATATTTTGAAGTAGGTACTTGGTTATCTATAAATTCAATAGTTTAGTTGTAAATAAATGGGAATGTCTTATCAACATTTCTCATGTATACTAAGAAAACTGCATTTATTATTAACAATTACATTTATTTTTAGATCAGCTTTAGAACTTGGTTCAAGTAAAGACGCTAATTATATTTTAAAAATATTAACTGGCGAATCAAAAATATCAGCGAAACCGCTTTTGGAATACTTCCAACCGCTCAAAGAATTTTTGATGAAAGAGAATCAAAATTACAAGAAAAAAGGACGAAAATTAAATCTTAACAAAAAAGGAAAATACTCCAAATAAAAATAATTTTTTTAAACCTCTCTATTTATTTTAATTCGATTTGCATTCTAATTTTTCTCGTTTCATTCTAATCGCCGTGGAAAAGAGAAAGTTTCTTACAACCATTTTCAACGGCAGTTAGAAGCATAATTTTCGTGCGCGCACATTTTACATAATTGAGGAGAACCTTGATTAGATGTGTGTCGCCGTTGTTGTTCATTAAAATTCGCAACATATCACGAAACAAAGTCATTTCATAACCGACTTCTATAAGCAGTACATCAAAATTTTGTTTACAAGTTCAATCCATTAAAAAGTGCAAAAAAATCCTAATCTATTATTTGCTTTTATTGATAAGGCGGAAGATTAAAGATTTTGAAGGTATATAAAGGGTGAAATTTGAGTGAGTTCCAAGTTAATGGTGATCAAAAGATATTTTAGTGCTTGAGTGAAAACAATTTTTTTAGGATGAAGAGAATTTATTCTGTGGGTAATAAATAATCCAAAAATAATCGTAAATTAATGTTTTTTTTTTAAGCTCGTATTAATCCTTGGATTATTCCTTAAATCGTCTCAATCTGCAAGCGTCGTTTCCTCAAGACTTACAGAATCCGAATTTGGGGCTTATTTAACAAATGAATATCAAACTAAAGCGGTGCAAATGTGCAACGAATTACAAAACGCCGAATGGAACTATGCCACCGATATAGCAAATACAGAATTAGAAACAACTTTAGTAAGATCTCATCAAATTTTATTTAAACAAATTTAATTTTTTTAAATTTTAGGTGGAAAAAACCATGAAAATCGCCGCTGAAAGAAAACAAATATGGGAAGAGAAATTTCAAGATCTTAACGAAGAGGAATTTACAAACGAAGAATTAAAACGTCAAGCAAAAAAATTAAAAATTTTAGGAAATGCTGCATTAGACGAAGCCGATTTAAAAGAGGTAAGATAAAATTTAAAAAAATGATTATTTTTAAAGACATAGTGTCTATAGCATCGAGACTTACAGATAAAAAGGTAATAATCTTTTTATTAAATTTATTTTTAATACAACCAACAATTTATTTCACAATCATAACGTTTGATGTCAACATAATAAATTAGATGATAACGAGATTAATTGTCATATTCGGATATGAGAAATATTTACAGGTTTTAGATAAAATCTGAACGCACGTAAACACTTCAAACGAGAAACCGTTGAAGTGTATAATGTGATCTAATTATTACTGATTAGATTAGCTTCATATTGGGGATTAATAAAGTTTTAAAAGAATTTTTTGGAGAACATTTATTAATCAATTAATTATAAACTAAATTCGGAAACTAGTTGAGCTTTAAAATGATTGATTACAAAATTTTTTACTCAAATATTATGAATCCTGATGATTTTTGCTTTCACATAATCAATTTTTAACATTAAATATATGAATGTAATGAAGTTGTATTTCTTTATCTGTCTATAAATGTAATTACATCGGCGAGATGCGATTTGATCTCAAATAATTTTATGTTTTAGCACTTGTATTCCATTAATTTTTTATCATGATGATAAATATTAAATATCTTTAATGGGTGCTTCTAATTAAAATAAACCTTCAGATTAAATACTTAGAACATTATACAGTATGTCCACGGAAAAGGTGGAAACTTTTTTATTTTTAATTTTATCGAAAAAAGTTAATCTTGATAAAAAATTTTGCTAGTTCTTAGGGTAAGATTAGGATAGAAACATTTAACATATTTGAAGGGGTCGGGAGAAAAAAGTGCCAAGCATCATGTTTGGTGTTTTGAGATATAGCAAGTTGAAAGTTTGACTAAATCCATAAATAACATTTTAGTGCAGACAACAAACCAAAGTTTTTTAATACAAAGGTTATGTATCTATATACCGTTAAAAGTGAAGATGTAGGTAAAAAAAACGCTATTATAAGATAAAAATGGTTGTATAGAAAAATATGCACTGAATAATGTTGCTTGGCATTTTTTCCCCAAAAATAAAAGACATTAGGTTTGTTTGTACTTTTATTAAAACACACACTGTCATCGACAAAAAATACTCTTAACCAAAAAGATACTTTTCAAATACAACAACATCTTCCTTTTGGTCGTCTACTTCAGCGGAAGACTGTAGGCCATTGTAATATCCATGGTAGATGGGAGGAATGTATTGCATCAAGGATTTGACATCATCTAATTTTTTCTTATTGATTTTGTTGGGCGCATTTCTTTTTAAATGTAGTGCTGGAATAGAACTCCTTCCACGTTTCTTTAGGTTCAACACTAAAAACTCTTCATTCATCAAGTGTTTGAGTTTCATTTGAAAAGGTTCTTCGCTGTCAAATTTAAAGCAAATAGCTTTGGAAAATCGTGGAGGAGTAACACCATCTGTACAAAACTTGCTTTTTGTGTTAAAGTAGGTCTCTTGCACCCTAGACAAATCGAGGAAATCCTCACTCATCATGCATGTTACGATGAAGTTCAGTGTTTTGTTCCACACTTTGCTACTATCTCTCTCCATTGCCCAGGACTGTACACATTTTGGCAGTGCTTGATATGATACTTTTCTATTTTTGAAAAGTCACGGTCTGATGAAAGATAAGTATGCCCAGTTATCAAGAAGTAATGTTCTATTGTTTCAAAACGTTTACTAGCTACAAGGTGTGACCAAAGCGACATTATATTCCAATTTTTATTTTGTCCTCCGCAGTTGTCGGTAAATATTACCAACTTCTTTGCGTGGACATTTCCTACTAATAAGTACTTTATAATACAGCTTCCTATTTCATCACTACCCCTTTTTCCAACTGATTCATCCCACATGAACATAAAACCTTGTCCAGAAGTGCAGTTATGGATACCTACGTTATAGGTCCACAGTTTCCTGCAGTAAAATGCAGGTCCACATGACAGTTTTGGTGTAGGGAGGGTTTGTTGCTAAATAATTGGGATCGCTGTCACTGTCATCAAATTCTTCATACAAGTCTTCTAGGTTTTCATAATAATCTTTAAGATTTCTAACACATTTCCTGTTTCCCTCCATTTCTCATGAGGAGCTTGACACTGTCTTCCCCAAAACTTTGCAAACAACCAGTTGAGGTAATAAAATGCAATGCAAATACAGAGCAATCTAACGGCAATAATTGAAATCTAAACAGTGCTGCTTGTAATTTGTTCAATTTACTCATAGACAGCACTGCTAAATTCGGTTAGGCCAAAATGATGCTTGGCATTTCTTTCTCGCGACCCCTTCATTTCATACGCGGTGTTCAGAAAATTGAAAAAACTTTAAATGGTACAAAAGTAAAGTGCATTTATTTGAAAAGATATGGAAATAAGTTATTAGGAAAAGTTGTTCAAAAGGAAAAGGTAGTCTCTAATACCAATTTTCGAAAAAATCGGCCTACTTTTATTTATTTGTGATCATTTTTGTACTAGTAGGCGTTGATACTTACAAGCTTTATTGACGCTTTTATACTTTATTAGCCGTAGTATTGTCAGCTTAAAATGCTTACTTTACAGCAAAAAATTTACTTGGTGCAATGTTATGGGAAAGGCGAAAAATGTTATCGTCGAATTATTCAGGAATTTAATGAAAAATTCCTCAATGTGTACGTTTCTGAGACTACTTGCCGTAAATAAATTTTCAAGTTTTTAAGCACTGGGTCATTGTTGCGAATACCTAGAGAAAAGAAGAGGTACGATGAAAATGATGCAAGCACTTTGTTGGTATTACATTCAGTAGAGGTACACCCGAAATTATCATTAAGAAGAAGAGCTGAAAATCTCCAATTTGTTAAAAAGTCGCAAATTCACAAGATATTAAAACACAACAAGATACATCCATACAAGCCAGTTTATAATCATGTTTTGGAAATCGGCGATGGAGCAAAACGTTTGGATTTTTGTCTGTGGATTGGCAGTATGGAAAGAGTACTTCATAAGAAAATAATGTTTTCTGATGGATCAACTTTTTCGACCAATGGTGTTGTGGCTTCGCAACATGCACGATATTGGAGTAGTGCCATATTTAGAATAGGGCCATACTTCTTTGACACTATTTGTAATGCGAATAGCTATTTAGCTATGTTAACAAAACTTCCTTGATGGATGCCTAGCACATTATTCGGCAACGGTTAGACGATGGTTAGACTAGGAGTCCAGATTTAAATTAATGGATTTTTTCCTATGGGGCTGATTGAAATAAATTGTTTATCGCACACTTCAAATAAATGCCACTACTGATCAATTAAAGGATGAAATTAGAGATGCCGTTGCTTCAATATTTTCACATGAGGTTCGAAAAAGTTTTGATGAATTAGTTGTTCGTTTAAAGGCATGTGCCCAACAGGGTGGTAGTGTGTTTGAGTAAATAAACTTACAACTTGTGCATTGTTGATTTGGAATTAGTTAATTGATATTAAAATAAATTTAATGATCACAAATAAATAAAAGTAGGCCGATTTTTTCGAAAATTGGTATTAGAGACTACCTTTTACTTTTGAACAACTTTTCCTAGTAACTTATTTCCTTATCTTCTCAAATAAATGCACTTTACTCTTGTACCATTTAAAGTTTTTTCAATTTTCTGCACACCGGCGTATAAAATATGTTAAATGTTTCTATCCCAATCTTACTCTAAGAACTAGCAAAATTTTTTATCAACATTAACATTTTTCGATAAAATTAAAAATAAAAAGGTTTTTCTTATTCAACACCTTTTCCGTGGACATACTGTATATCTCAAAAGCTAACAATTTCGTATTGATATACCAAATTCAGCGCCTCACCCGCAAGCGACCTCGGCGAAATTATTCTTTGTATGATGATGTAAAAGATGCAAAACCTCTAACAAAAAGATATTTACCATCAAAACGCCAAGGTCGCGTCAGAACTGTGGAATAATGGCTTCATTATTCAACACTTTGTCAGTCATGAGTAATTGGTGTCATTACCCGACAAAAATCAAATGTATAACGAATAGATAATTCAATAGTTGTAGATAAAATGATTTAAAAACTGAAATAACGGAAAATAAAGATGTAAAGTGGACGACACTGAACGACACTACCGTTCTTCGTTAAAGCTGACAAAAATGCTGGTTGTGTTATAATATAGAAAAATGATTATATCTCAAAAACGTTGGAATTTCTAAAAAACAACTTATACAGGGTGTCTCACGTAACTGGTTCGTTAAAACTTTTTCAGGTTCCACTATTCGTAGAGATTTGAAATTTTGGTAGCATGGGTTGTTCATTCGGCACTTTCGATCTAACATATTTTCAAGATGGCCGCCACTTCCGGTCTACCGGAAGTAGACCATAACTGCGCTATTTTAAATGGAATGTTATAGTTTTTATTACACAATTTAATTGTACGTAAAAAAATAGGTTGACTTGATAAGTTGATAAATGTTATTGGTACCTAGCGTTTTTCGTTTTCGAGTTATTTTGGTCTATCTTGAGTTTAGCCTATCAGAAAGAGAATTTAATTCTCTACAAATTATCTATAAACATTCCCATACCTATTTATTGTAGTTTGCCTTATATTGCGAAATTTATTAAAACATGCACGAAATACAGGATTTTTTATTAGAAAGCTATGGAATTTTGACAGTTTTTGGTCCATGTTTGTATTATTGTTGCCATTAGTTACATTTGACGACGGGTGTAAGTTATTGAACATCATGGTAAATTATTCCACCGCGGATATTTGAAATTTATTTTGTATTGATGGCGAATGTAATAAACTTTCGCACAAGACGTGTCGATCACTTAATGAGAGATGCCTAACAAACCTAACGCCCATCACAAGGAAAAATTTCAAAAAATTGATAAAGAATTTATTAGTTCCGGAAGACAACGAAATAAATAATTTAATGTATTTTATTGCATTTCCAAATTCAATTTAATAACAAATTTATATTATAAATTTATGTTTTTATTCAAATCTAATTTTTGTCATTAACTTTTTGTTCTAATAATTTCATTTATTTGATCTTCTGTTTGTTATTTTTGGTAAGTAAAAGCTAGTAAACTAAAAGATTATCAATCGTAGTTAATAGTACAAATAATAATAGAAATAATTAATTATTATGTTGGCTAATACCTCATAGCCACAGTTTCTTTCACCTGCAGAGTTTGAGCATTCATTACATATTGTTTTCTTTTACGTGGTCTTTGTTGAATTGGGAAGGCGATATTCACGAAGTGTAAATATAAATTTAGAAAAACATCGTGTTTGTTTTCAGCCCCTACTGTATTAAAAACAGTGTTCCAAGTTTCATTTTCCAATACATTTTTGAACTGCAATTGTCCGTATTGTGTTAAACGTCGCATTCTGGTTTTGGTGTTGACTACTGGAATAGTTGGTAAGTTTAAAACGATTCTATGATGGTCAGAAATCCCAGATTTAAGAATGTTAATGGTGTATAGATCGACATTCGTGAATATGTCATCAATTGAGGTTCTAGTTGTTACAGACTCTCTTGTGTATTCAGAGCTAGTTGACTTTAAACCCCAGCAAGCCATAGTATTAATGAGTTCCCGTGTAGCCCCATTGAATATTAAAGTGTCTATGTTGAAATCTCCTGTTATGACGATTTTGGTTTCCGGTTCAAGAAATGTGTTTAAATTAGCGTTCAGAGATCTGTACGTAGGTAGTCATGATGATTATATCTAACTGCGTTAAATAGATTCCAGCTATCTCACATTCCATTTCAATTGAGTGTGAAATCATTCTTTATATATCTTGAAAAAGATTAATCTTCAATTGTGGGCGAGGCGCTACAATCTTTTAAAACAGGCGATTTCGTATTGATATACAAAATTCAGAGCCTTCAGATTCTCAACTGAGGTCTTAACATATAGTATTTATAATAAAATTTTCTTTTAGTTTACAGAAATAACGAATAAAATGAGTAACATTTATAGTACAGCAAAAATTTGTCCATATAAAACAAAAGATACTTGCACGGCATCGGAATTATTAACATTAGAACCAGGAATAGAAAAAATAATGTCTGAATCAACCGATTACGATGAATTACTTTACGCATGGACAGCATGGAGAGATGCAACAGGAGCTAAAATTAAACCCGAATATCAAAAATACGTTGAACTCAAAAACAGAATTGCAGTTAAAAACGGTAAAGTAATATCTCAATTTAGTGAAAATTAATAATTTATTTTTCTTGATTAAGGTAAACACAACGCTGCTGAATTATGGCAAGAAGCTTACGAAACTGAGAACTTTGAATCAAAACTCGATGGTTTATGGAATCAGGTTAAACCGCTTTACGACGAACTTCACAAATACGTTTCAAAGAAATTAAAAACTCGATATGGGGAAAAACTGGATATTGCTGATGGTTTAATTCCGGCTCATGTTTTTGGAAATATGTGGGCGCAATCCTGGGTTAATTTAGGTTCTTTGGTAAAACCATATCCTGATGCTAGTGCTGTTGATGTTACTCAAGCCATGCTCGAGCAAGGTTATACCGTTCTAAAAATGTTCGAGGAATCCAATAAATTCTACACCTCTCTTGGTCTTGAAGATAACGCAATGTCGTACGGAGCGAAGGCGATGATTACGAAACCGGATGATAAAGATGTTTTATGTCACGCTTCCGCTTGGGATTTTTGCGATGGATCAGATTTTAGAATTAAAATGTGCACGCAAATCGACATGGAGGATTTTATAACCGTCCATCACGAAATGGGACACATCCAATATTACCTTCAATATAAACAACTTCAAATTGCACTCAGAGGAGGTGCTAATCCAGGTTTTCACGAAGCCGTTGGTGATACAATTGCACTTTCTGTTGCCACGCCAAAACATCTAGAAAAAGTTGGTTTACTCCAAAACTATGTTGACTCCGAGGAAGCTTCAATTAATGCCTTAATGGACATGGCTTTAGAAAGAGTTGCATTCTTACCATTTGGATTATTAATAGATAAATGGAGGTGGGATGTTTTTAATGGAAAAGTTACAGAGCAAGATTGGAATAAGCAATGGTGGAAATATAGGGAGGAGATTCAAAAAGTTAAGCGACCAGTTGAAAGCAAAGACACCGATTTTGATCCGGCTGCTAAATACCACGTTGCTGGAGATTCCCAATACATAAAGTAATTTTCAAAAAATCATTTTGTTAAAATCACCGATTAACTTTTATCTTTTAGTTATTTTGTAGCTCACATTTTGGAATTTCAAATGTATAGAGGTCTTTGCGCAGCTGCAGGTGAATACAACCTCGAAAAACCAGATGAGAAGCCTTTACATAAATGTGATTTCTACGAATCAACTGCTGCCGGAACGAAATTAAAGTATTAATGATAATTAATGATTTAATAACAAGTATAAATTTATAATTCTTAGGGATGGATTATCTTTAGGAGCTAGTAAACATTGGTCTGAAGCTTTAAAAGCAATGACTGGCGAAACTGATCTTGACGCATCAGCTCTCTTAGATTATTTCAAACCATTATATAATTGGTTAAAAATTCAAAACATGGATGAAGAAGCCCTAAAAACTTATTTGGACGATTACTACAAAGAAGCCCAAACTTTCTATTATAACCAAGTGGTGGCATCTTGGAACTTTGCCACAGACGTAGCCAATACAGACGCACAAAATGAAGAAGTTAAAGCAACTTTAGCACTTGCCGAATTCACAAAGAAACATTGGACTGACACATTCCAATATCTAAATGAAGATGACTACCAAGATGAAAATGTTAAGCGACAACTTCATTTCTTAAAAGTTTTGGGGAACGCAGCTTTAGACACAGAGAAGTTATCAGAAGTAATTTATTTCCAATTTTTAGATGTCTTCTTTTAATTTTTCGTTTTTATATTTTTTTAGTTAACGAATACTATTTCTGATATGACCAACATTTACAGTGCAGCAAAAATTTGTCCTTACACTAACAAAGAATGTGATCTTTCAAAGGATGGTTTAAATTTAGAACCTGGTATAGAATCGATTTTATCGAAATCAAATGATTACGATGAATTGGAGTACGCTTGGACCGAATGGAGGAAGGCTAGCGGTGCAAAAATGATAGATCACTACAAAAAGTATGTTGAATTATCTAATGAAGCAGCCGTAGCAAACAATTTTCACGATAAAGGGGAGATGTGGATGTCTTGGTTTGAAACGACAAATTTTGTTCAAAATCTCGATGATTTATGGAGTACCGTAAAACCTTTATACGATGAATTACATAAGTACGTTGGTGGTAAATTAAAAGAGAAATATGGAGATAAAATTGATATTGAAGATGGTTTAATTCCCGCGCACGTTTTTGGAAATATGTGGGCACAATCTTGGATAAATCTCTCCCCATTAGTTACACCATATCCAAATGCGAGCGAAGTAAACGTTACTAAAGCGATGGAAGAAGCTGATTATGATGTCAAAAAAATGTTTGAAATGTCCAACGAGTTTTACACATCTTTAGGACTTTTGGACAACTCCGTTTCATATGGTGATGATTCAATGATTGTTAAACCAAATGATAAAGAAGTTTTATGTCACGCTTCTGCTTGGGATTTCTATGACGCAAAAACGTTCAGGATCAAAATGTGTACTGAAATTGATTACGAAGATTTTATAACGGTTCATCACGAAATGGGTCACATCCAATATTTCTTGCAGTACAAAGATCAACCGATTACTTTACGAGATGGTGCTAACCCCGGCTTTCATGAAGCTATTGGTGATACAATCGCACTTTCAGTTTCCACCCCAAAACATTTACAAGAAATTGGTTTATTAAAAGATTATGAAGATGATAAAGAAGCTTCAATGAACGCCTTGATGGATATGGCTTTAGAGCGGGTCGCTTTCTTACCGTTTGGATTATTAATTGATAAATGGAGATGGGACGTATTTAGCGGAACGGTTACTCAAGATAAATGGAACGATAAATGGTGGGAGTACAGAAAACAAATTCAAAAAGTTAAACCGCCCGTTCAAAGAAGTGAAACCGATTTCGATCCAGGCGCGAAGTATCACGTTGCTGGAGATTCCCAGTATATTAGTTACTTTGTTGCACACATTTTGGAATTTCAACTTTATAGAAGTCTTTGTATCGCGGCTGGGGAGTATGATGCTAATGATGAGAATAAACCTTTACATAAATGCGATTTCTATAAGTCCAAAGAAGCCGGAACAAAATTAAGGTAATCTCCAAAAAAGATGTCTTTTTATATTAGTATTTTATTTGTGTTTATTTATTTCAGTGCTGGTTTGAAATTGGGTTCCAGCCAACATTGGGAAGAAGTCTTAAAAGCAATGACTGGAGAAGATGCTTTGGATGCTTCGGCTCTTATGGACTACTTCAAACCGTTGTATCAATGGCTAAAAGTGCAAAATAAGAATGAAGCTGAAATTAAAGCCTTGTTAAATGATTATAACGAAGAATCCAAAACGTTCTATTATAACCAAGTGGAAGCAGCTTGGAATTTAGCCACAGATGTTAATAATGAAGAGGCACAAAAAGAAGATGTTAAACAAACCTTGGCGCTTGCAGACTTTAAAAAGGAACATTGGACGAACACGTTCCAGTATTTGATTGAGGATAATTACAAAGATGAGGATCTTAAGAGGCAAATCCATTTGTTAAAAGTTTTGGGGAATGCTGCTTTAGATTCGGATAAGTTATCAAAGGTAAATATTATTACATAAATTATTTCGAAAAATTTATCGGTTTCAAAGAATTAGTTGAAAGACTTTTTTGGTTATGCGAATGTGTAAACGTAAATGAGCCGAAAGCCGCGTTTGCGCTGTCGAAAGTAATAACAAGTCGCTCTAAGAAACCGTTAAAACCGGTTTGTAAAAGTTAGTGATGTAAACTACGCCGAACTGAAGTAACTAGTTTAGTTAGATACATGTAGTGTTAAATACAATAAAACCACTGTTATGGGCGAACTCCGGCTATTATTTCATCAGGTTATGCGTCCAGAACACAGTTAGAACGCCCAGAAATTAGGAATTAAGAATTTGTCAATTCGACGGCGAGAACTTTAATCATTAGAAATTTCGACTACCAGCAATTTCCTACCTGGATCACGCAGACGTTAACAAATGCATAGAAACTGTAGGAACTGCTGAAGAATTCAAAAGAAAAGAAATTTATCTACAACTAATTAAAGATCTACAAAATTGGAAAGTACTAAGAAAATTAGTTCGAAAGAAAAAGTATTGCAAACCAATTGTACTTGTGCAGAAAATTACTATGCATGAAACTTTCATCTAAAGAATCGTTAGAAAGTCATTTTCTGAAATTTGACGAAACAATTAGAGTTTAAAAGCCTTCGGAGCTGCCTTAGAAAACACAGATGTGGTATGCCATTTACTGCTAACACTACCCAGAAGCTATGATAATATAGCAACAGCCTTAGAACTCGTTGAAAGAGAAAAACTTACTGTAGATTGTAGAAATTTACGTCAAGGCCAAATAATTGGATTAAGAATTGAAACGTAAAATGAATAATGATGATAATTTTGAAGAAAATAAAACTGCTTTTAACAAGTTAGCGAAGAATAGAGATCGAACAAAGAAATGGATAGGAACATTTCACAACTTTGAAATTTAATTGCAAGAAAAGAGAAGCTCACGTTGCTGAGAAGAGTGACGACGGCGAAAATGAAAAATTGGCATTTATCGTTTATGAAAACCCGATCAAGAACAAACCTAACAGAGTAGAATTCTATCTGCCATCAGGGGCAACTGATCATCTAGCAAATATAAGAAATTACTTCAAGAAAGAAACACGTTTGGCTGTACCAACCAGAAATTGAAATTATTCTTGGACTAATAATTGAAATGGCAGAAAGAAAAAAATGTCTGCACGTAAAAGATCTGAGATGTAACCTACTTTCGGTACAAAAGCTCGCTATCGTAGAAAGTAAGATAAAGTTTGATAAGGAAAAAGCTGTACTGATCAAAAATAAAAAAAATAATAGTACTAGCTAAAAAGGAAGACAATCTCTACAAAATACAATATGAAGTAAACGAGAATCATGCAAACGCGTTTCATGTGACAATGGAACTTGAGTACTTGTGAAAGGATTTTCAATCATTCTGTAAAGAGGAATGAATTAAACACCAGAACACACTTGAATAAAACGGAATTGCTGAAAGAGCAAACAAAACACTATGTTATTAGATTCAAAACTGGACAAAAATATGTGCGGAGAAGCAACTTATTGTGCTGCTTATCTAATAAACAGAACTCCGAACAACAGCGTTAAAAGAAAACAATGTTTTATCAAAGAAAATCAACTTCAAGAAAATAAAAGTATTTGGATGTATTGCGTACAACTTAAAACTAAAACAATTAAGGAAGAAGTTCGACTCAAACGCTGACACTTGCATGATGATAGAATACACTGATAATGATCTGACTGAAACACCAATTAAATAAAGAACGGACACGTAAAGAAACAGAAGGAAGTAGAAAATGAAACACAAGAGGAAAGAGAGAATGAAAATGCAACAAAACAACTCAAAAATCGAAAAGATCGGTCACAACCTTTGAGACAAAGTCAAAGTCCCAGGAAACAACTACCAAACCATTTAGAAGATAACTATTTCAGTGAATCACACCTGGCATTGCACATCGACACTTTAGAAAACGTACCCAAAAATTACAATGAAGCAATGAGGAGAAGTGGCTCACAGAAATGGATCGCAGCATCATAAAATCTGCATTTTTGCATAGAGACTTAGAAGAGGATATATTAATGACTATACCAGAAGGATGTGAACAAAGAAACTGATATATTTATAAACTAACAAAACACTTATACGGACTCAAGGAGGCATATGCTAGATGTTGGAACAAGAAATTTTATGATTTTATGACTGACAAGTTCAAAATTTCAGAATACGATAATTGAGAACACCAATTAAATAAGTAACCGACATGTAAAGAAACAGAAGGAAGTAGACAATGAAACACAAGAGGAAAGAGAGAATAAAAATGCAACAAAACAACTCAAAAATCGGAAAGATCAGACATAACCTTTGAGACAAAGTCAAAGTCCAAGGAAACTACCAAACCATTTAAAAGGTAACGATTTAAGTGAATCACACCTGGCATGCACATCGACACTTTAGAAAACGTACCCAAAAATTACAATGAAGCAATGGAGAGAAGTGACTCACAGAAATGGATCGCAGCATTAATGACTATACCAGAATTATGTAATTGTCTCTCGTTGGCATATAATTCACAGTCTAGCAGGATATGCATTACCGTGAGATGAACTTCGCAGCCCAAACATACAGGTCTTGGTTCTCGTTTTAACAAATAACCGGAAGTTAGTTGTGTATGTCCTATATGTAATCTCGCTAGTTTCACCTGTTCTAATCTATTGAAGATAATGGGCTGATTCCAAGGTTTTATTAAGGGTTTGATACGGCGTAGAAAGCTTTCATTGTGTTGCCAGTTATTCTGGCATTTGTTATATATAGTAGAAACCACGAGAGCTGGCAGTGACAGATCGCTTAAAAATGGTATGAATCAAGATATGGACGTACGACTTAGATTATTTCACCACATACATTTAAATGTAGGTTATGTTAGTAATGGAGGTTATATGTCAAACATTGTCAAAGATATTATTTAATGATTTTCCTTTCAAAGAAAACATTTTCGGCTTGTGAAAAAACTAACAGATTCATGACAACGCTCACAAGACGTTGCGATTTGAGGTTATAATTATAGAGTGACATCCCTTAGAAGAACAGACGTACTTTTTCGACGAGGTCATTTGAACTGTACAGCAGACATATTAAACTAATGCTATCTCTTTCCAACACACATTACTCTCTAGCGGTTTGTGAACTACGTATGGCATTTGTAAGAGCGGAAAATGATGATTTACTGCCAGCTCTCGTGGCGTCTACTATACCAGAAATTTAAGATGCCTTATGATATCCTTATGACGACATACACTGACGTCAACACTGTTATCGTCAACCCCGTGTCCTGCTGCTTTATCTGCCCTTTCATTACCCTCAATGCCGATATGACCGGGCACCCATATAAATACGATCTGTTTTCCAGAAAGCAAGATAACATGTAACAATTCTCCAACCATCCGTACCATCGGTTCATTTGGACACATTGCTTGTAATGATTTAAGAGCACTCAAAACTACAATTTTATTTAAAAACTATGACAAAGTTATTTCCATTATGACTCATACGGATGAATAACAGAGCCTGGAAGATGGCATATAACTCCGCAAAGAAGACGCAAAACTCTGTAAGCTCCATGAATAATTACTATCCCCAACCACAAACGCGAAACCAACCCCACTCTCCTTTTTGGAACCATCAGTATAAATAAAAACAGCATCATCATAGGCATTGATTATATTTCTAAATTCAGCTCTAAGTAATTCCCGTGGTGTACTCTCTTTAGCATAACATGTAAGATTTAAATTGAAAACGGGTTTATTTAACAGCCAAGGAGTAAATTCGATACTGCATAAAGAAAGCATCGTAAAATCTAAAGTTCCCAGCAGTTCTTTGGCTCTTACTATTGCCGGTCTTGTGGCTGTTAATCTGTACACAGGTGGCTGTTGGGAAAATAATATAGAGATTGGGTGCTCAGGTTTTTACAAAATAATTAAGAATTTGCCAATTACGCCGATGGTGAAGGGGAGCAATACCAGACTCACAATACAAACTATGAACCGGACTAGTGGGAAAAGCCCCAAGTATATACCGTATTGTAAGATTGTGTATTACATTAAGTTTTTTGAGTACGGTTATTCTTGCAGAGAAATACACCACACTACCATAATCAATAACAGGCAATATCACACGTTTATACAACATCTTCAGCACTGTAGTATCAACCCCCCACCTTGTACCAGATAAAACGCGCAGTAGATTTAATGATTTCCGACAACGCGAAATAATGTACTGAATATGGATCTGCCATCGTAACTTGGCATCGAATATCATCCCTAAGAATTTAATTTCAGGAACAACACCAATACGGATACTTTGTAAATACAAAGAGGGATTTTCTTGATGACGATATCGTCTAGAGAATAGAACACACTTTGTTTTTTGCACAGATACCTTATAACCAATCGATATAGTGTTCTCCAATATAGTGTTGATGGCAGGCTGAAGTGAATTATTAAGTTGTTGTACTGTGGATCCTTTCAAATGAAACCGATGGAGTATCGGTTAAAACATTAGAATACTGTATGCCATTTCTACTGCCTTATGTCACACATCTTGTTAATTTTTGTATTCAAAATAGTGTATTTCCTTCTTTGTGGAAAGTAGCAGTCGTGCGCCCGATTCCAAAAGTTGCTAATCCGATCCTCGTTTCTGACCTTCGTCCAATAAGTATACTAACGGCAATGTCAAAAATCATGGAAAAAATTATTAATGTTCAACTGCAGCATCACCTGGAAATTAATAACATCCTTCCTTCGGTTCATTCTGGATTTAGACATGGTCACACTTGTACGACTGCTTTAACGTGTGTAATCGATGACATAATGGGTGCAACAGATAGAGGGTACATGACTATACTTGTTCTATTGGATTACACGAAGGCATTTGATACAGTAAATCACAACCTCTTACTAACTATTTTAAAGCACTATGGGCTGGAAGATTCAGCAGTTGCATTCTTTGAGAATTTTTTGAGTGATCGTCAACAATACGTGCAGCTGTCTAACCATCAATCTAATGTACGCCTTCTTGGGTCGGGTGTGGCGCAGGGTTCTGTGCTCTCCCCAACCCTATTCTCAATTTACACAGCACCTTTAAGTAATATTTTTAAGTACTGCAAAGTTCATTTTTACGCAGACGATACTCAGGTGTATATATCATATAAACCTCAAGAACAACAACATTATCTGAATTTATTGAATATATTGTCGGATCTGGTGTCTGCCGCCAACCATCACAGTTTAGTAATCAATCTGAATAAATCAAAAGTTATGATATTTGGCCGAAAAATGGATATTTTGCGTTATGGTGGAGATGTCAACGGATCAACGCTCCCCATTGTATCTGAAGCACGTAATTTAGGGTTGGTGATGGATTCGGATTTGAGATTCCGAAGTCACGTGTCAAGTATGCTTCAGGGTGCGTTTGGTAAACTAAAAGCTCTTTACCCCTCTCGCCATCTTCTCACTGTCAACACTAAGACTCTACTTTGTAATGCGCTGATTTTATCAAAATTTAATTTTGGAGATGTGGTGTATGGGCCGTCTTTACTTAGGGTCGATGAGCAGCGCATACAGAGGGTTCAGAACGCCTGTCTGCGATTTATTTTCGGGATTAGGAAGTATGACAGAATTTCACATAAGTTGACAGAGGTAAAATGGCTTAATATGGTCCGTAGGAGGCAGCTGCATTGTTGTGTGTTTTATTACAACATAATTCAGAGAGAAAAGCCTCAATATTTATGCCAAAAAATTCAATATCGCACTGACATTCATAACATGAATTTGAGATTCAGTCACCTCCTAACCACAATACGGAGTTATTTAAACGGAGCTTCAGTTATCAGATTGTAAAGATGTACAATGATTTACCCACTGAAACGAAACTGCTTGCAAGCGTCTCCTCATTTAAAAAGCGAGTGTTTGGTTGCTTACTTGATCAACAGACGGCCATCCTAACTATTTAAATGTAAGGCGAAGGTGGCATTTATTAAGTATTAGTTTTCTTTTTTTTTTTACATTTTTTTTTCCGTTTCTGTCTGTACTGGCAGAGGTATTTCTTTAATTATTTTCTTTATATATCTAGTTTGTTCGCTTGTTGCTAAACGTTTTGGAATTTTTTGAATATTATTATAATGGAATTTAAGGTTAAGTTGAGCAGTGTCTCGGCACTGAACTTCGCCATTTCGTACTATTATAATTTACTAGTGAATTTAGTATTTTATTTTATTTTTTTTGTTTTGTATAGAATATTTAATTTGTTAATTTGATGTTGGTAATAAAGACATTATTATTATTATTATTAAATACACTGACCGGCGAAAAAAACCGGCCACTAAAATGTAGCCACAATTTCAAAGCTGGCTTACTCGCGAACCAATCATTCGATTTTGATGATTCTTTTTTTGATCGAAAGGTTGATTCTTCTGTAATAATCCTGCAATAGAAATTTTTATTCGGATATTAATTTGAGCATATACGGGGTGCAAGAATGACAAAACCTTTTTTTTCTCGAAATTTGTAATACTCTGTGGAGTGCAGCTGCTACAGCAGAGGGTGTTAACTGGAATCAAACGGTAGCCCAATCTTTTCTGAGCATTTTGTTTTTTTATTCACTCTATTATCTCTGTTACTAACGAAGATGCAGTATTTTAAAGCGTTCTCCTGTGAAAACAAGACGAGTGACAATAGTAGCTGATGACCGTTTTATTGTTCTAAGCAATCGTAGAACGACAGCTGTAGAAGCTCGGCGTCGTCTTCAAATGGTGCATGTTGTTGATGTCAGTGAGAGAACCATTCGCTGAAAACTTGCTAGATGTGCTCTCGCTGTAAGATGGCTGCCAAAGGACCGAGGTTGTTTCCAAGATATCGACGAGCGCGTATTCAATCTGCACGGATGAGTAGTGGTTTTGTCTATCACCCGATGATCGATGAGTGAATATGAAGACGTTGAAATGAAAGATTTGTGGACTATACAATTATAAAACGCGAATGTTTCGATGGTGATTCTGTGGCCAGGAATTTACAATGAAGCCTATACAGATTTTTAATCTGTGTTAAAAGTGGCACCTGAAATCACTGACCTTGAAAACAAAAACTGAAACAGTTTTGCAGAAGCACTTACATTTTCTTAGAATTACAGAATTGCGTACGTCCTTCATTATTGTAAACATCTGTTGACAAATAAACAAGAAAACAAATTTAATTTAATGTAACAATTAATAATAACACGAAAATTAATAGCGTGTGTGCCCCCCACGAGGCAAAATAACCTCATGTAGTCGACGCGGCATCGAACTGATTAGGTTTGTAATTGATTCCTGAGGAATTGCGGTAAACTCTTCTTCAAGAGCAATTCGTAACTCTTGAAGGTCGTCCGGTAGGACAGAACGACGACGAATGCGTCTCTGAAGTTGGTCCCAAAGATATTCGATAGGGTTATGGTCCGGGCTGCACGCTAGCCACTCTATCCGTTCAATACCCTACCTCATCAAGATATTCGTTAACCACACGTGCTATGTGCGATCGCGCATTGTCATGTATTAGCATGAATCCGTCACCAATAAAATGGGAATAGAACCTTCATGGAAAGGTACTCTTTCCGAAATTGTGCAGGTCGCAAACCTTTCATTACGATGTCTCCACACTTGGAGTGTAGTCGATAGGAGGAGACAAAAGCGGGACTCGTCAGTGAAGAGCACCTTACCCCATTGTTCCATTCCCTAATTCATATGTACGTGCCCAAATTGAAGACCGATGTCTCTGGAGCAGCCGAGATCTTTTGGCAGGTCTTCTTGCAGTCAGATCACTTTTATCAAGTCTTCGATGAATGGTTCTTTCCCTTACGTCAACCCCACGCATCATTTGAAGACGATGCCGAGTTTCTACAGCTGTCGTTCTACGATTCCTCACAGTGTTTAGAACAATAAATCGGTCATCAACTGCTGTTGTCACTCGTCTTCTACCGAAACCTTGCTGCCTAGTGAAATTTCCTGTTTCCACATATTGTTCCAGGCATCCTGAACTGTTGTTCGGGGTATACCCAAGGTATGGGCAATGTATCGCTGACTTTTGTCATCCTCAATTAAAGTAACAATACGCGCAACATCAGTTACTGACAACGGGATTGCTATTATGTTAAAAGACTGTGAAAATCTTTAACAACTATCAATTTACTATTCGAAACAAATGACATACGCTACCTAGCGCGCCACCTTAAATTTTTTATGCTTGTTTGTCTTGTTTTCACAGACGTTCGCTTTAAAACACTGCATCTTCGTTAGTAATAGAGATAATAGAGTGAATAAAAAAACAAAATGTTCAGAAAAGATTGGGCTACCGTTTGATTCCAGTTAACACCATCTGCTGTAGCAGTTGCACCCCACAGGGTATAACAAATTTCGAGAAAAAAAACTTTTTCTCATTCTTGCAGCCCGTATATGCTCAAATTAAAATCTAAATGAAAATTCCTATCGCAGGATTATTACCGAAGAATCAACCTTTCGATCAAAGAAACAATCATCAAAATCGAATGCGCGGTTCGCGAGAAAGCCACCTTTGAAGTTTTAGCTAATTTATAGTGGCCGTATTTTTTTGCCGGTCAGTTTATATACAAAGGTCATCCACGTATAAAGATCTTCCTATTTCTGGGTTAAGATTGGATATTACGCCATTCATAGCAATCAGAAAAAGGGCCACGCTTAAAGTAGAACCCTGAGGAACGCCATTTTCCATCAAATGCTCCGATGAGATCCCATTCCCCACTCTGACACAAAAGGAACGGTCCGAAAGAAATGATTGAATAAACATAGGCAAAATGCCACGTAAACGGGAAGTGCTATAATACGAAGAAAGAAAAACTATGAAGAAAATAGTTGGTTTTTACTTCAGATTAAATCTTGACTTTTTCATCTTTCCTGATTTAACAAAAAATCTTATTGAATTGAATTCATTGAACATACTTCTGAATTTCTGAGGCTAATAACCTAACCTAAGTTACGTTTAGTCCAATAATCTAAATTTTTCATTATCTAAAAGAATGGTATTAATTGTGTTATGTTCATTTCAGTTAACAACTACAATTGCGGATATGACCAACATTTACAGTGCAGCAAAAATTTGTCCTTACACTAACAAAGAATGTGATCTTTCAAAGGATGGTTTAAATTTAGAACCTGGTATAGAATCGATTTTATCGAAATCAAACGATTACGATGAATTGGAGTACGCTTGGACCGAATGGAGGAAGGCTAGCGGTGCAAAAATGAGAAATCTCTATAAAACGTATGTTGAATTATCTAACGAAGCAGCCAAAGCGAACAGTTTCACCGATAAAGGGGAGATGTGGATGTCTTCGTTTGAAACGGATGGTTTCGTTGAGAACCTTGAAGAGTTATGGAAAACTATAGAGCCTTTGTACGATGAATTACATAAGTACGTTGGTGGTAAATTAAAAGAGAAATATGGAGATAAAATTGATATTGAAGATGGTTTAATTCCCGCGCACGTTTTTGGAAATATGTGGGCACAATCTTGGATAAATCTCTCCCCATTAGTTAAACCATATCCAAATGAAAGCGAAGTAGACGTTACTAAAGCGATGCAAGAAGCTGGCTATGACGTCAAGAAAATGTTTGAAATGTCCAACGAGTTTTACAAATCTTTAGGACTTTTGGACAACTCCGTTTCGTATGGTGATGATTCAATGATTATTAAACCAAATGATAAAGAAGTTTTATGTCACGCTTCTGCTTGGGATTTCTATGACGCAAAAACGTTCAGGATCAAAATGTGTACTGAAGTTGATTACGAAGATTTTATAACGGTTCACCACGAAATGGGCCACATACAATATTATTTACAATACAAAGATCAACCTATTGTATTAAGAGATGGTGCTAATCCAGGTTTTCACGAAGCCGTCGGCGATACAATCGCTCTTTCAGTTGCCACCCCACAGCACTTAGAAAAAATTGAGTTATTAAAAGATTACAAAGATACTGAAGAAGCTTCGATAAACGCTTTAATGGATATGGCTTTGGAGCGTGTGGCTTTCTTACCCTTTGGATTATTAATCGATAAATGGAGGTGGGACGTCTTTAGCGGGGAGGTTGCAGAAGATCAATGGAACGCTAAATGGTGGGAGTACAGAAAGAACATTCAAAAAGTTAAACCGCCCGTTCAAAGAAGCGAAACCGATTTTGATCCCGGCGCGAAGTTTCACGTTGCCGGGGATTACCAGTATATTAGCTATTTCGTTGCACACATTTTGGAGTTCCAATTTTATAGGAGTCTTTGCATTACTGCTGGACAATATGACCCTAAAGATAGCAGCAAACCTTTGCATAAATGCGATTTTTATACTTCCAAAGAAGCCGGCTCACAATTAAGGTAAAAAAAAGAATCTTGTTGTATTAATGTTATAATGATTTTATTTATTCCAGTGTTGGTTTGAAACTGGGTTCCAGCAAACATTGGAAAGAAGTATTAAAAGCCATGACTGAGGAAGAAGCTTTAGATGCCTCAGCTTTAATGGAATACTTTGACCCGCTTTATAAATATTTGAAAGAATATAACGGCGGCACGTTCACCACGAAATCTTCAATGCTAACACTTCTTGTAGGATTACTTGTTTATCGATTTTTAGCCTAAAAAATTTTATCTTAATTTATAAATTGTTTTTGTTTCCTTTTTATTATAATAATAAAACAAAACCATGTCAATAAAATTGTCAAATTAGTAATTTTAATCCTTAAATCGATATGTCGCCGAAATTATCAAAAGAAGAAAAAAAAGCTTTAAAAGCGGCGAAAAAAGCCGAAAAGAAACGTTTGGCTGCAATCAAAGCGCGTCAATTAAAAATCGATGAACTCCAACGCGAATTAAAATATGGACGATTAACCGTTAAAAGGCATGAGAAATCATGGAAAGATTTATTACTCAGCATCGGAATACCAGAAATAAAAAAGCAATTAGAATACGCTTGGCATAATTTTGAAATAGCCATAGATGCCAAAGATTTTCAAATATCCCTATTAATGGATGCCATAAACGAAGCTGAGGAGCAATACATGATGAACATTCGGAATCATTGCGAAAACGTAAATAAATTATTTTTATTATTTAAAGAACAATTAGAAGCATTGAACCAAGATAGCAAAGCGGAAGTACGCAATATGAGAATGTTTAACGAATTAGAAGTTGAACGATTAATGAGCAAACACAGAGATGATGTCGACTTTTTAAACATGATGTTATTCGGATTAGAAATGATGCAAAAAGAACACGAACAATACATTCGTTGCGAATATTGCGCGAGAATGGAAGACGAGCAAAATAAAAACAACGAAGCCCTTCAAAAATTAAGCTTTGATATCCACGAGAAATACATGAAAGTTTGGAACGACACAATGGATTTCGTAACATCATTCAATGATAAGACGGCACAAAAAAGAAAACAATATTTGATTTTAAACGCTGCCGAAGAACAAGTTAACACATTAATGCAAAATCAATTGGAAAGAATCGCCCAACTTTTCGAGTTAATTAGAAAGTTAAAATATGAAACGGCCAGATTACACCGTTCCATCGGACAAAAAGCGGGCGATTTAATCATCGAAAGATACTTTTACGCGGACACTTTTTGGTCGTTAAAATCACAATTGGAAAAAGAACTTAATTTCGACGACAGCAAATTGACTTTGTTCACCATCGAAGCGAATGAAGCGATGGATACGTTAAAAAAAATCGAAACCAAAGGTTCGTACATTTTGCAATTAGCCTCGATGTGTCGTAAATACGAAACAATACAAGAAAAAGTTTTACCATTCCCGATGTTGGGGAAAAACATTAAGGTTAACGTAATGGATTGCGAGTATTTTCGAGACGTCTACGAATTAAAAACGTTTTGGAAAAGATTTGGACAGGCGGATGCCATCCGATATAGCATGTACGAGGAAAAGAAATTTTTAGAATCGCAAAATAAAGGAATTAGACAGAAAATTCATCAGTATTGTGAATGCTTGAATTGCGTTGCTTATGAAAATCCAGGTGAACAATTAAAACCGAGGGTTCCAATTATTAATATTGATGGTGGACTACAATCTGCGTTGAAATTTAATAATCAAGATTTTGGTTTTAAAAAGAATTAAAAATTTAAAAATAAATAAATGTATTGGTTTTAGTTTAAAATTACAGTAAAGTGTCGATTATCCGGGTTTAGATTAACCATGCTTGTGATTTATATATTTTTTAATTTTAACAAATTCTTTCGTTTTCATTCTTCCTGTGTAAATTCGTATTGCGTAGGTACATACTGTATTGTAGCGCGTTTCTGTACTGTAGTAATGGATAGTTTTAACAGTGGAAAAAAATTGGAAATTATTAAACGTGAACATGATGAAAGTGTGTCTGCTGGTTGACGAAGATGGAGTTAGACAACAAACCGTACGCGATTTAGTGAAACAGTAGCCCAAATTTGAAATATTCGTTTCTATGTGTAAAACATCAGCTTGCCTTTCACATAGGAAAATAATGAAAGGTACACAGAGTGAGCAAATGGAAAATGTAATGGTGAAGTGGGTTTTTCAGCAAAGAGCACTAGGAGAGCCGATGTCCGTCATGTCCGATCCGTATGTGTTAGTTAAAGCACAATACTTTGCAGAAAAGTTACAAATACTTACACTTTCAATAGGTTGGTTGCGACGTTTTAAAGAAAGGCATGAAATTAGAGAATTACAATTTCAAGGAGAATAGCTTAGTGCTGACGCTAACGGCTACTTTTTTTGTGACACGTTATTAAAGAGAGGGGTTTAGTACCTGCCCTAATATACAGCATTTGCTAAAAAAGTGTTATGTTGCTCAAATGCTACTGGAGAAGATAAGCTAAAATTAACTGTAATGGGGAAGTCAAAGTCGCCTAGAGCTTTAAAAGATATAAAAAAACTCTTAGTCGAATACTATAAGAACCGTTATGCATGGATGGACGCGATACATTTTTGAAAGGTGGTTTAAAAATAAATTTGTACCACACGTAAAAAAATATATGGACGGCAGATCTCCCTCAAAAGCAGTATTGCCTCTTGAACGGGAATATCACAGTTTTGTATCTTCCGCCAAATGTGACAAATGTGTGTAATTGAAACGATGAAGAGTTTGTACAGAAAAATTTTTATGATGGATCTGGTCGCAAAAGATAACAATGCACATTTACAGTTTTGGAAATCAATTACGCTTCGAGATGCTGTACACCACATGTCGTATGCCTGGAAAAAATGTGAAAGATATCACAATTGAAAAATGTATTGCTGAATGAACCTTTAGATATGTTTCAGCGGGTAAAATATGTTCAGGGCTGGATGACGAAAATATTCTGGAGTGGCTAAATATTGACTCGAATGTTTTGGACTGTGAACACATGACCGACGATGATCTAGTCTAGTTCAAGAATGTAGTGACGATGACGTAGAAGATGACATCTTAGAACAGTGTTCCCCAAATTTTTGTCATATGTGAACATAAGCTAGTTTTTGTGTCTAGTCGTGATACGAGTCTTGAGGAATAATTATGTCTGTTTGTGTCTTTTCTATAAATATCTAGATGTATTCCTTCATTGGTCTTTTTAAAAGTAAAAGTCTAGAAAATTTACTTTGTTATCCTTTTTCGTCTCTAATGTGAATTTTATGTTTTCCTGCAATGTGTTAATATGCGAATTGTATTTGTGATAACAAAGACATCGTCAACATATCTTTGCCAAAGAAATATGTTGTCTCTATGGGGATTCCTGTTGTTAATGACCAATTCATTCTCTAGATTATCCAGAAAGACGTCAGCCAACAGTCCACTAAGTGGTTGGAAGGCCTTTGTTATAAGTCTAGTAAAATTTTGTTTTATTCTTATTTCAAATAATTGGTATATGTATTTTCTACCTTATCTATAAAAACTCGTAAAAAATCGATTATTTAGTAAATCTTTCTAAAATTATCGCCAATCATCCATTAAAGCATCTGATTCCCAATGATCAAGTCCGTTTTGAAATATCACTTCTAGTTCTTAAGATATAAAGATTTGAAGTCATTCGAAATTTTTTACAAATATTAAGCTTTTCTACCTTATCTATAAAAACTCGTAAAAAGTCGGTTATTTAGTAAATCTTTCTGAAATTATCACCAATCATCCATTAAAGTATCCATTTTTCAATGATCAAGTCCGTTTTGATATATCACTTTTAGTTCTTAAGATATAAGGATTTGAAGTCATTCGAAATTTTTTTTTAATATTAAGCTTTTCTACCTTATCTATAAAAACTCGTAAAAAGTCGGTTATTTAGTAAATCTTTCTGAAATTATCACCAATCATCCATTAAAGTATATATTTTTCAATGATCAAGTCCGTTTTGAAATATCACTTTTAGTTCTTAAGATATAAAGGTTTGAAGTCATTCAAAATTTTTTACAAATATTAAGCTTTTCTACCTTATCTATAAAAACTCGTAAAAAATCGATTATTTAAATCATCCATTAAAGTATCTATTTTTTAATGATCAAGTCCGTTTTAAAATATCACTTTTAGTTCTTAAGATATAAAGGTTTGAAGTCATTCAAAATTTTTTACAAATATTAAGCTTTTCTACCTTATCTATAAAAACTCGTAAAAAATCGATTATTTAGTAAATCTTTCTGAAATTATCACCAATCATCCATTAAAGTATCCATTTTTCAATGATCAAGTCCGTTTTGATATATCACTTTTAGTTCTTAAGATATAAAGATTTGAAGTCATTCGAAAATTTTTTTTAAATATTAAGCTTTTCTACCTTAGCTATAAAAATTCGTGAAAAGTCGATTTCTTAACAAATCTTTCTGAAATTATCACCAATCATCTATTAAAGTATCCATTTTTCAATGATCAAGTCCATTTTGATATATCACTTTTAGTTCTTAAGATATAAGGATCTGAAGTCATTCGAAATTTTTTACAAATATTAAGCTTTTCTACCATAACGATAAAAATTCGTAAAAAATCGATTATTTAGAAAATCTTTCTGAAATTATCACCAATCATCCATTAAAGTATCTATTTTTCAACGATCAAGTCCGTTTTGAAATATCACTTTTAGTTCTTAACATATAAAGATTTGAAGTCATTCGAAATTTTTACAAATATTAAGCTTTTCTACCTTAGCTATAACAATTCGTGAAAAATCGATTTCTTGGAAAATCTTTCTGAAATTATCACCAATCATCCATTAAAGCATCTATTTTTCAGTGATCAAGTCCGTTTTGAAATATCACTTTTAGTTCTTAAGATATAAAGATTTGAAGTTATTCGAAATGTTTTACAAATAGTAAGCTTTTCTACCTTAACGATAAAAATTCGTAAAAAATCGATTATTTAGAAAATCTTTCTGAAATTATCACCAATCATCCATTAAAGCATCTATTTTTCAATCATCAAGTCCGTTTTGAAATATCACTTTTAGTTCTTAAGATATAAAGATTTGAAGTCATTCGAAATTTTTACAAATATTAAGCTTTTCTACCTTAGCTATAACAATTCGTGAAAAATCGATTTCTTGGAAAATCTTTCTGAAATTATCACCAATCATCCATTAAAGCATCTATTTTTCAGTGATCAAGTCCGTTTTGAAATATCACTTTTAGTTCTTAAGATATAAAGATTTGAAGTCATTCGAAATTTTTTTAAAATATTAAGCTTTTCTACCTTAGCTATAAAAATTCGTGAAAAGTCGATTTCTTAACAAATCTTTCTGAAATGATCACCAATCATCCATTAAAGTATCTATTTTTTATTGATCAAATCTATTTTGAAACATCACTTTTAGTTTTTAAAATATAAATATTTCAATTCATCGAAAATTTGTAACAAATTTTAAGTTTTAACACTTTAGCTTTAAAAATCCGTGAAAAATCGATTTCTCGGAAAATCTTTCTGAAATTATCACCAATCATCCATTAAAGTATCCATTTTTCAATGATCAAGTCCGTTTTGATATATCACTTTTAGTTCTTAAGATATAAGGATTTGAAATCAGTCGATTTTTTTACAAATATTAAGCTTTTCTACCTTAGCTATAAAAATTCGTAAAAAATCGATTATTTCGAAAATCTTTCTGAAATTATCACCAATCATCCATTAAAGTGTCTATTTTTCAATGATCAAGTCCGTTTTGATATATCACTTTTAGATCTTAAGATATAAGGATTTGAAGTCATTCGATTTTTTTTACAAATATTAAGCTTTTCTACCTTAGCTATAAAAATTCGTAAAAAATCGATTATTTAGAAAATCTTTCTGAAATTATCACTAATCATCCATTAAAGCATCTATTTTTCAATGATCAAGTCCGTTTTGAAATAACACTTTTAGTTTTTTAAATATAAATTGATAAAGATAAATTGATTACTATTCGAAACAATAAACACATAAAATTATTAACAAGTATGGTTACACCACGTATTCGTGAGGATGTTGTAACAAGACATTGAAGGAAAACAACACCGGTAGAACAATCGAATCGAGACACTATAAATGATTATCAATTGAACTTTACGTGGATGTTTTGTATTTCCGAGGACGTTTATAGTACTTTATTTTATAGAGATTCCAATAAATTGTTTTGATTTGTATCTAAGCACGGTATTGATTTGCAATTTAATTAATCTATTAACTTAGATAACCTGTTTTTTTTACTTTAAGAAGAAACTTTTTGTAATCTTCTTAAAACATTTCAAAGATCTTTTAGGATTCGTTTTTCTTTAAAGCAAAATGAACTCGTCTAATTAACCAGGTTTTGTAACCGGCTTAAGGCGAAAGAAAAGCTTCCCCATCTACTTACTGATTTGGTAAAACATCTTCCAGACTTGTTTCAATTCGTGGAGTTTTTCTCTCACTCCGTAGTTTCATTTTAGCACTTTCTCATCGTTATCATCGTCGTTGGTGTCGAGGCAAAAGAAAGGCCATCTAAAAGTAGAAAAAAAAACGTTCTCTATAGATATAGTTCTCTTTTTAAAACGCGTCCGTTTGTTAATAAAAAATAATTAAACGTGGAGGACCGTGTGTTCATCTCTCGACACGTGAACGGTTTTGGTGTTACTATAATAGTACTAGTTGAGAGTTTAGAGAGTGGTTTGAATGTGTCTTCTCGCACCTAAACCGAATAATGTGCGGTGACAATTTGCTAATTGTGCCGTTTTAGTGGGTTGTGCCATGTGAGAGCGGACGAAAATCGACGACGATATCATTGAAGGTAGTGTGTTGTAAGCGTTCTAACATCAAAATGTTACCTTGTTATTTGAATAAAAATTTTCAATTTCAAAACAAAATTAAACAAGCACTCAATTTAGAGTAGGAAAATTTTTTAATACAATTTAATATGGATCTTAATCGGAAATTTACACTCTGTTTTTGTAGTACACGATAATTTGCGTGCCGAGATGCGAACAGCCGGAAAAAAATTGTTGCGTTTGCGTCACTAAATCACGATTATTGTTGGTGGGTTGTCGTAATTACAATTTAATTTTTTAGTTAATTTCTTTTTTCTTTGAAGTGAATTTAAATTGAATTAAAAAGGAAATGAAAAAAGTACTCTAATAACAAAAAGGTGTTATTTAATTCAAGGGCTTCGTGGAAAAATTTGTAATAATTTTTTTAAAGTTGGGTTGTTTTATGAACTAAATTTATGAGAGACATATTTGAAGTTGCCAGTCTTCAAAAGTTATTTGAAATTGCTGCATCTTGTATATCCCCAGTCAAAATAACAACTACAAAGGAGTTTGTTCAAACTGCTTTGCACAGCTTTTGCGACAAAGAAAGTTAAGGATTATTGTTCAGAATCAGGCGTGACTCATCATTCTATTTCAAGTGGATTTCACGAGAGATTACGAACCGGATGGTCACTTTTATCTTGTCCAAATAAATGATACATATTGATAAGATGCAAAAAGATGTAAACTCACCTTCATCAATATGAGAAAATATGAGAAATTCAACAAGAATGTATAATAAAAAGAAGTAAATACGAGATAAAATCCATAAAATCGTTGGGTCTACGACTAAAACACAAAATGAAGTTTCTATATCGATGCAGAGTGATCAGGACTAAAGAAGTTATGAAGGAAGATTTGAAGAAGAAATTATCACCGATGATTGTAAACTAAAGTACTCATTCTTCAATGATGAAGTCCGTTTTGAAATATCACTTAGTTCTTAAGATATAAAGATTTGAAGTCATTCGAAATATTTTACAAATATTAAGCTTTTCTACCTTAACTATAAAAATTCGTAAAAAATCGATTTCTTGGAAAATCTTTTTGAAATTATCACCAATCATCCATTAAAGCATCTATTTTTCAATGATCAAGTCCGATTTGAAATATCACTTTTAGTTCTTAAGATATAAAGATTTGAAGTCATTCGAAATTTTTTACAAATATTAAGGTTTTTTACCTTAACTATAAAAATTCGTGAAAAATCGATTTCTTGGAAAATCTTTCTGAAATTATCACCAATTATCCACTAAAGCATCTAGTTTTCAATGATCAAGTCCGTTTTGAAATATCACTTTTAGTTCTTAAGATATAAAGATTTGAAGTCGTTCGAAATTTTTTACAAATATTAAAGTTTCTACCTTAACTATAAAAATTCGTAAAAAATCGATTTCTTTGAAAATCTTTTTGAAATTATCAACAATCATCCACTAAAGCATGTAGTTTTCAATGATCAAGTCCGTTTTTAAGTATCACTTTTAGTTCTTAAGATATAAAGATTTCAAGCCATACGAAATTTTTTACAAATATTAAGCTTTTCTACCTTAACTATAAAAATTCGTGAAAAATCGATTTCTTAGAAAATTTTTCTGAAATTATCAACAATCATCTATTAAGGCATCTATTTTTCAATGATCAAGTCCGTTTTGAAATATCATTTTTAGTTCTTATAATATAAAGATTTGAAGTCAATCGAAATTTTTTACACTTATAGAAGCTTTTGTACCATAACTATAAAAATTCGTGAAAAATCGATTTTTTAGAAAATCTTTCTGAAATTATCAACAATCATCCATTAAGGCATGTATTTTTCAATGATCAAGTCCGTTTTGAAATATCACTTTTAGTTCTTAAGATATATAGATTTGAAGTCATACGAAATTTTTTACAAATATTAAGGTTTTCTACCTTAACTATAAAAATTCGTGAAAAATCGATTTCTTAGAAAATCTTTCTAAAATTATCACCGATCATCCACTAAAGCATGTAGTTTTCAATGATCAAGTCCGTTTTTAAGTATCACTTTTAGTTCTTAAGATATAAAGATTTGAAGTCATTCGAAATTTTTTACAAATATTAAGGTTTTTTACCTTAACTATAAAAATTTGTGAAAAATCGATTTTTTAGAAAATCTTTCTGAAATTATCACCAATCATCCACTAAAGCATGTAGTTTTCAATGATCAAGTCCGTTTTTAAGTATCACTTTTAGTTCTTAAGATATAAAGATTTGAAGTCAATCGAAATTGTTTACAAATATTAAGCTTTTCTACCTTAACTATAAAAATTCGTTAAAAATCGATTTCTTAGAAAATCTTTCTGAAATTATCACCAATCATACAGTGAAGCATCTATTTTTCGATGATGAAGTCTATTTTGAAATATCACTTTTAGTTTTTGAGATAAAAATATTTTAATTCAACGGAAATTTGTGACAAATTTTAAGTTTTACCACCTTATCTTTAAAAATTTGTATAAAATCGATTTCTTAGAAAATCTTTCTGAAATTATCAACAATCATCTATTAAGGCATCTATTTTTCAATGATCAAGTCCGTTTTGAAATATCACTTTTAATTCTTAAGATATAAAGATTTGAAGTCAATCGACATTTTTTACAAATATAAAGTTTTTCTACCTTAACTTTAAAAATTCTTAAAAAATCGATTTCTCGGAAAACCTTTCTGAAATTGTCACCAATCATCCACTAAAGCATCTAGTTTTCAATGATCAAGTCCGTTTTGAAGTATCACTTTTAGTTCTTAAGATATAAAGATTTGAAGTCAATCGAAATTTTTTACAAATATTAAGCTTTTCCACCTTATCTTAAAAATTCGTGAAAAATTGATTTCTTGGAACATCTTTCTGAAATTATCACCAATCATCCTTTAAAGCAACTATTCTTTGTTGATCAAATCAATTTTGAAATATCACTTTTAGTTTTTGAGATACAAAATTTCAATCGGAAATTTGTAACAAATTCTAAGTTTTACCCACCTTAACTTTAAAAAATCGCGAAAAATCGATTTCTTGGAAAATCTTTTTGAAATTATCACCAATCATCCACTAAAGCATCTATTTTTCAATGATCAAGTCTGTTTTGAAATATCACTTTTAGCTCTTAAGATATAAAGATTTGAAGTCATTCGAAATTTTTTACAAATATTAAGGTTTCTTACCTTAACTATAAAAATTTGTGAAAAATCGATTTATTGGAAAATCTTTCTGAAATTATCAACAATCATCTATTAAGGCATCTATTTTTCAATGATCAAGTCCATTTTGAAATATCACTTTTAGCTCTTAAGATATAAAGATTTGAAGTAATTCGAAATTTTTTACAAATATTAAGCTTTTCTACCATAACTATAAAAATTAGTGAAAAATCGATTTCTTAGAAAATCTTTCTGAAATTATCACCAATCATCCACTAAAGCATGTAGTTTTCAATGATCAAGTCCGTTTTGAAATATCACTTTTAGTTCTTAAGATATATAGATTTGAAGTCATACGAAATTTTTTACAAATATTAAGGTTTTCTACCTTAACTATAAAAATTCGTGAAAAATCGATTTCTTAGAAAATCTTTCTAAAATTATCACCGATCATCCACTAAAGCATGTAGTTTTCAATGATCAAGTCCGTTTTTAAGTATCACTTTTAGTTCTTAAGATATAAAGATTTGAAGTCATACGAAATTTTTTACAAATATTAAGGTTTTCTACCTTAACTATAAAAATTCGTGAAAAATCGATTTCTTAGAAAATCTTTCTAAAATTATCACCGATCATCCACTAAAGCATGTAGTTTTCAATGATCAAGTCCGTTTTTAAGTATCACTTTTAGTTCTTAAGATATAAAGATTTGAAGTCATACGAAATTTTTTACAAATATTAAGGTTTTCTACCTTAACTATAAAAATTCGTGAAAAATCGATTTCTTAGAAAATCTTTCTAAAATTATCACCGATCATCCACTAAAGCATGTAGTTTTCAATGATCAAGTCCGTTTTTAAGTATCACTTTTAGTTCTTAAGATATAAAGATTTGAAGTCATACGAAATTTTTTACAAATATTAAGGTTTTCTACCTTAACTATAAAAATTCGTGAAAAATCGATTTCTTAGAAAATCTTTCTAAAATTATCACCGATCATCCACTAAAGCATGTAGTTTTCAATGATCAAGTCCGTTTTTAAGTATCACTTTTAGTTCTTAAGATATAAAGATTTGAAGTCATACGAAATTTTTTACAAATATTAAGGTTTTCTACCTTAACTATAAAAATTCGTGAAAAATCGATTTCTTAGAAAATCTTTCTAAAATTATCACCGATCATCCACTAAAGCATGTAGTTTTCAATGATCAAGTCCGTTTTTAAGTATCACTTTTAGTTCTTAAGATATAAAGATTTGAAGTCATTCGAAATTTTTTACAAATATTAAGGTTTTTTACCTTAACTATAAAAATTTGTGAAAAATCGATTTTTTAGAAAATCTTTCTGAAATTATCACCAATCATCCACTAAAGCATGTAGTTTTCAATGATCAAGTCCGTTTTTAAGTATCACTTTTAGTTCTTAAGATATAAAGATTTGAAGTCAATCGAAATTGTTTACAAATATTAAGCTGTTCTACCTTAACTATAAAAATTCGTTAAAAATCGATTTCTTAGAAAATCTTTCTGAAATTATCACCAATCATACAGTGAAGCATCTATTTTTCGATGATGAAGTCTATTTTGAAATATCACTTTTAGTTTTTGAGATAAAAATATTTTAATTCAACGGAAATTTGTGACAAATTTTAAGTTTTACCACCTTATCTTTAAAAATTTGTATAAAATCGATTTCTTAGAAAATCTTTCTGAAATTATCACCAATCATACAGTGAAGCATCTATTTTTCGATGATGAAGTCTATTTTGAAATATCACTTTTAGTTTTTGAGATAAAAATATTTTAATTCAACGGAAATTTGTGACAAATTTTAAGTTTTACCACCTTATCTTTAAAAATTTGTATAAAATCGACTTCTTAGAAAATCTTTCTGAAATTATCAACAATCATCTATTAAGGCATCTATTTTTCAATGATCAAGTCCGTTTTGAAATATCACTTTTAGTTCTTAAGATATAAAGATTTGAAGTAATCGAAATTTTTTTACAAATATAAAGTTTTTCTACCTTAACTTTAAAAATTTTTAAAAAATCGATTTCTCGGAAAACCTTTCTGAAATTGTTACCAATCATCCACTAAAGCATCTAGTTTTCAATGATCAAGTCCGTTTTGAAGTATCACTGTTAGTTTTTAAGATATAAAGATTTGAAGTCAATCGAAATTTTTTACAAATATTAAGCTTTCCCACCTTATTTTAAAAATTCGTGAAAAATTGATTTCTTGGAACATCTTTCTGAAATTATCACCAATCATCCTTTAAAGCATCTATTTGTTGTTGATCAAATCAATTTTGAAATATCACTTTTAGTTTTTGAGATATAAAAATTTCAATTCATCGGAAATTTGTAACAAATTCTAAGTTTTACCAACCTTAACTTTAAAAAATCGCGAAAAATCGATTTCTTGGAAAATCTTTCTGAAATTATCACCAATTATTTATTAAAGCATCTATTTTTTATTGGTTAAATCCATTTTCAGACATCAGTTTTAGTTTTTGAGATATAAACGTTTCAATTCATTTTAAGTTTTACCACCTTAACTTTAAAAATTCGTGAAAAATTATAAATGTTTATAAAATTACTACAAAATATCAATGAAAGCATCTATTTTTTAATGATCAAGTCCGTTTTGAAATATCACTTTTGATTATTAAGATATAACGAATAGTTTTCAAATATCTATTAGTTAGAAAGGAAATTATTTTAATAAAATCTTATTAGACTTGTTTGACTTTTACTTTTACTTATAGCAGCTCAGGTTGCAAATTTAATAACACATTTTATTGGCTCCACACAAAATGCTCAAGGTGTTTTAAATTGATTTGGCAAACAATTTGTTTAATTAAATCTAGATTTAGAACTGCTTGATTACTGTTAACTAAATTTGTTTGATTATCATCAATCTTAAATAAACGTACTATTCAAGGAAATTACTTCCTAGTAACGATCATAATTGTATAATTACTCATAAAGGCCCGACGGTTTTAATTAATGGCAACTATTATAGTGGAAAAAATTGTTTCCTAAACACAATAAATCTTGACGTACATTGAAATTATTAAAACTTTGGTTAACTTATTGTTCAAATTGCAAAAGAAAAGAAGCCATAAATCAATTGATTGGGTTTTGATGGCGCATTAGAAGCAAATTCAATTAGCTAATAAGAAAGTTATTACCCCAAACGTTTTAAGAGTTTAATTGGGATTATAACAATAATATTGGTATGGTTTTTGGACGGAATCGCCCTGTATAAGTCAAAGTGGGAGGCCGAACCACACACGACCATTTGCATTTTGCGAGTTACAACGTTAAACACGCAGGTTCAACTGTGCCGATACGAACTCTGTCGTGTTTCTGTGTCAGTTACAAGTGGTTCTGTAGTTCCCCAACAAGCGCAACACTTTTAAGTTAAAAAAATTGATTTTATCGAAGTAAAAAAAATTTATTTTATTTATAAAATAAATGTATGAATCAAATTCTTTATAATTTATAAAATAATCGATTTGTTTTAATAGGTAAGACATTTCTAACACATTTTTTAAGTTAATAATCGTTAACACCTTTTACGTTGTTGTTTTTGAAACATTTATTTTTATAGCTTTTTTAATCACCTTGAATTTTTTTGTGGGTTCTAAAATTACTTCCTATTATGTAAGTAATTGTTGTTACCGGGATTGTAACTAAAAGCTGATTAAGCGAGAAGTTTGCTGTAATCTTGTGAATACGGGTTTCATGTTGAGTGTGGACTAGGAGAAAGTTGTTGTTAAATGGAAAGTAGCGAAAATAATATTTCTCTTTCTGTTTATTAAATTTCCATAAAACATCCTGGGTAAATCCCACATAGTTAAAAACAAATTTAAATCACCTTCATTTCTACACGTTCAGAATACTATTCGTATCAGATAATGAACATTTTTTTAATTCTTTTTAGTATTAGCAATACGAGCGATATCATTAAATACCTTATTACTCAGTATTGATGAATTTTATATTTTACCTATCACGGTGTTAATCATAATTTTCAATTCACGACTTCGTTCGAGACGATTAACAACAAAACGATGTTGCATTGACCCACATTTTAACAATTTACCTTTAATAAACATTTTCTTACATCTTACGGAGGTCGTAGACTCCTTTATTGTTCAAAACTCAACCCATCCAACTCTCAACTTTGGTCAAAACATACAGATCGTGTTTCGTGATTTCAAATTCCGCAACCAGATCTAGTTGAGGTATTCTGCTTAACTTAGACATCTCATCCATTACAAGTTTTAGAGAAAATAAAAAATAAGGCCGATCTCTATTAGCCTAAGGTTAAATAAATGGGAAGACGTTGAGTGTTTAAAATGAAACCTAATCTTTAAATGCCTAAGCCACATTAACGGTATTTTGATGTCTACTCATTCGTTTTTGTAAGTACTATTGTACTCAAGAGAAGAAGAATTTAAACAACGATAATCTTTTTAGTTGCCTTTTTTTAAAAAGTTATAACCGTTAGAATATTTTAATGCTACTTCTTAAGATGTAGAGAAGTTCAACATATTTATTTAATAAGGTGAGGTTATTAAGATTTTAATTGCAACTGGTTCTTGCGAAATCTTTACGTATATTCTAGCCTTGCCGAAATCATCAAATCGAAATGATAGTGTTGTAGCCTTGGGTTTTATTCCGCCGTCGAGGAAAGGTAATCCGTAACCAATTGATGATACAAAAGTTTGCATTCACTTCTTTAAAGCTGGTAAATTACATAAGATTCTTAAGATGTTTGTGGAACAACTTGTTGATAAAATTCTTAGATAAATTACGAACCCGAAGGATTTAATTTAAAAATTATGCTTTATTTTCAAGATTGGAAAATTTTATAAAATTGTCATCTATATAAATTAAAGTATCTATTTTTCAATGATAAAGTCCGTTTTGAAATATCAGTTTTAGTTCTTAAGATATAAAGATTTGAAGTCATTCGAAATTTTTTACAAATATTAAGCTTTTCTACCATAACTATAAAAATTCGTGAAAAATCGATTACTTAGAAAATCTTTCTGAAATTATCACAAATCATGAATTAAAGCATCTATTTTTCAATGATCAAGCCCGTTTTGCAATATCACTTTTAGTTCTTAAGATATAAAGATTTGAAGTCATTCGAAATTTTTTACAAATGTTAAGCTTTTCTGCCTTAACTATAAAAATTCGTGAAAAATCGATTTTTTAGAAAATCTTGTTGAAATTAGCACCAATCATCCATTAAAGCATCTATTTTTCAATGATCAAGTCCGTTTTGAAATATGACTTTTAGTTCTTAAGATATAAAGATTTGAAGACATACGAAATTTTTACAAATATTAAGCTTTTCTACTTTAACTATAAAAATTCGTGAAAAATTGATTTCTTGGAAAATCTTTCTGAAATTATCACCAATCATCCATTAAAGCATCTATTTTTCAATGATCAAGTCCGTTTTGAAATATGACTTTTAGTTCTTAAGATATAAAGATTTGAAGTCATTCGAAATTTTTTACAAATGTTAAGGTTTTCTACTTTAACTGTAAAAATTTGTGAAAAATCGATTTCTTGGAAAATCTTTTTGCAATTATCTCTAATCATCCATTAAAGCATCTATTTTTCAATGATCAAGTCCATTTTCAGATATCACTTTTAGTACTTAAGATATAAAGATTTGAAATCATTCGAAATTTTTTACAAATATTAAACTTTTCTACCTTAACTATAAAAATTCGTGAAAAATCGATTTTTAAAAAAATCTTGATGAAATTATCACCAATCATCCATTAAAGCATCTATTTTTCAATGATCAAGTCCTTTTTCAGATATCATTTTTAGTTCCTAAGATATAAAGATTTGAAATCATTCGAAATTTTTACAAATATTAAGCTTGTCTACCTTAACTATAAAAATTCGTGAAAAATCCATTACTTAGAAAATCTTTCTCAAATTATCACAAATCAGGCATTAAAGCATCTATTTTTCAATGATCAAGTTCATTTTGCCATATCACTTTTAGTTCTTAAGATATAAAGATTTGAAGTCATTCGAAATTTTTTACAAATGTTAAGCTTTTCTACCATAATTATAAAAATTCGTGAAAAATCCATTACTTAGAAAATCTTTCTGAAATTATCACAAATCAGGCATTAAAGCATCTATTTTTCAATGATCAAGTTCGTTTTGCCATATCACTTTTAGTTTTTAAGATATAAAGATTTGAAGTCATTAGAAATTTTTTACAAATATTAAGCTTTTCTACGTTAACTATAAAAATTAGTGAAAAATCGATTTCTTGGAAAATCTTTTTGCAATTATCACCAATCATCCATTAAAGTATCTATTTTTCAATGATCAAGTCCGTTTTCAGATATCACTTTTAGTTCTTAAGATATAAAGATTTGAAGTCATTCGAAATTTTTTACAAATATTAAGCTTTTCAACCATAATTATAAAAATTCGTGAAAAATCGATTACTTAGAAAATCTTGTTGAAATTATCACCAATTATCCATTAAAGCATTTATTTTTCGATGATCAAGTCAGTTTTGAAATATCACTTTTAGTTCTTAAGATATAAAGATTTGAAGTCACTCGAAATTTTTTACAAATATTAAGGTTTTCTACTTTAACTATAAAAATTGTGAAAATCTATTTCTTGGAAAAGTTTTTTGCAATTATCACCAATCATCCATTAAAGCATCTAGTTTTCAATGATCAAGTCCGTTTTGCAATATCACTTTTAGTTCTTAAGATATAAAGATTTGAAGTCATTCGAAATTTTTTACAAATATTAAGCTTTTCTACCATAACTATAAAAATTTGTGAAAAATCGATTACTTAGAAAATCTTTCTGAAATTATCACAAATCATGCATTAAAGCATCTATTTTTCAATGATCAAGTCCGTTTTGCAATATCACTTTTAGTTCTTAAGATATAAAGATTTGAAATCATTCGAAATTTTTTACAAATGTTAAGGTTTTCTACTTTAACTGTAAAAATTTGTGAAAAATCGATTTCTTGGAAAATCTTTTTGCAATTATCTCCAATCATCCATTAAAGCGTCTATTTTTGAATGATCAAGTCCTTTTTCAGATATCACTTTTAGTTCCTAATATATAAAGATTTGAAATCATTCGAAATTTTTACAAATATTAAGCTTGTCTACCTTAACTATAAAAATTCGTGAAAAATCGATTACTTAGAAAATCTTTCTGAAATTATCACAAATCAGGCATTAAAGCATCTATTTTTCAATGATCAAGTTCATTTTGCCATATCACTTTTAGTTCTTAAGATATAAAGATTTGAAGTCATTCGAAATTTTTTACAAATGTTAAGCTTTTCTACCATAATTATAAAAATTCGTGAAAAATCCATTACTTAGAAAATCTTTCTGAAATTATCACAAATCAGGCATTAAAGCATCTATTTTTCAATGATCAAGTTCGTTTTGCCATATCACTTTTAGTTTTTAAGATATAAAGATTTGAAGTCATTAGAAATTTTTTACAAATATTAAGCTTTTCTACGTTAACTATAAAAATTAGTGAAAAATCGATTTCTTGGAAAATCTTTTTGCAATTATCACCAATCATCCATTAAAGCATCTATTTTTCAATGATCAAGTCCGTTTTCAGATATCACTTTTAGTTCTTAAGATATAAAGATTTGAAGTCATTTGAAATTTTTTACAAATATTAAGCTTTTCTACCATAATTATAAAAATTCGTGAAAAATCGATTACTTAGAATATCTTTTTGAAATTATCACCAATTATCCATTAAAGCATTTATTTTTCGATGATCAAGTCAGTTTTGAAATATCACTTTTAGTTCTTAAGATATAAAGATTTGAAGTCACTCGAAATTTTTTACAAATATTAAGGTTTTCTACTTTAACTATAAAAATTGTGAAAAATCTATTTCTTGGAAAAGTTTTTTGCAATTATCACCAATCATCCATTAAAGCATCTAGTTTTCAATGATCAAGTCTGTTTTGCAATATCACTTTTAGTTCTTAAGATATAAAGATTTGAAGTCATTCGAAATTTTTTACAAATATTAAGCTTTTCTACGTTAACTATAAAAATTCGTGAAAAATCTATTTTTAAAAAAATCTTGTTGAAATTATCACCAATCATCCAATAAAGCATCTACTTTTCAATGATCAAGTCCGTTTTGAAATATCACTTTTAGTTCTTAAGATATAAAGATTTGAAGTCATTCGAAATTTGTTACAAATATTAAGCTTTTCTACCTTAACTATAAAAATTCGTGAAAAATCGATTTTTTAGAAAATCTTTCTGAAATTATCACAAATCATCTACTAAAGCATCTATTTTCTAATGATCAAGTCCGTTTTGAAATATCTCTTTTAGTTTTTGAGATATAATTTTTTTAATTCAGATAAAAAACTTTAAATCAATTAATTCTTGTTACAGATTGAAAAGAAATGGCCCAAATAAATCGATTTCTTAGAAAATATTGTTGAAATTATCACCAATCATCCAATAAAGCATCTATTTTTCAATGATCAAGTCCGTTTTGAAATATCACTTTTAGTTCTTAAGATATAAAGATTTGAAGTCATTCGAAATTTTTTACAAATATTAAGCTTTTCTACGTTAACTATAAAAATTAGTGAAAAATCGATTACTTAGAAAATCTTTCTGAAATTACACAAATCATGCATTAAAGCATCTATTTTTCAATGGTCAAGTTCGTTTTGCCATATCACTTTTAGTTCTTAAGATATAAAGATTTGAAGTCATTCGAAATTTTTTATAAATATTAAGCTTTTCTACGTTAACTCTAAAAATTAGTGAAAAATCGATTACTTAGAAAATCTTTCTGAAATTATCACAAATCATGCATTAAAGCATCTATTTTTCAATGGTCAAGTCCGTTTTGCAATATCACTTTTAGTTCTTAAGATATAACGATTTGAAGTCATTCGAAATTTTTTACAAATGTTAAGGTTTTCTACTTTAACTGTAAAAATTTGTGAAAAATCGATTTCTTGGAAAATCTTTTTGCAATTATCTCCAATCATCCATTAAAGCATCTATTTTTCAATGATCAAGTCCTTTTTCAGATATCACTTTTAGTTCCTAAGATATAAAGATTTGAAATCATTCGAAATTTTTACAAATATTAAGCTTGTCTACCTTAACTATAAAAATTCGTGAAAAATCTATTTTTAAAAAAATCTTGTTGAAATTATCACCAATCATCCATTAAAGCATCTATTTTTCAATGATCAAGTCCGTTTTGAAATATCACTTTCAGTTCTTAAGATATAAAGATTTGAAGTCGTTCGAAATTTTTTACAAATATTAAGTGGTTCTACCTTAACAATAATAATTGGTGAAAAATCGATTTCTTGGAAAATCTTTCTGAATTTATCATTAATCATTCATTAAAGCATCTATTTTTCAATGATCAAGTCCGTTTTGATATATCACTTTTAGTACTTAAGATATAAAGATTTGAAGTCATTCGAAATTTTTTACAAATATTAAACTTTTCTACCTTAACTATAAAAATTCGTGAAAAATCTATTTTTAAAAAAATCTTGTTGAAATTATCACCAATCATCCAATAAAGCATCTACTTTTCAATGATCAAGTCCGTTTTGAAATATCACTTTTAGTTCTTAAGATATAAAGATTTGAAGTCATTCGAAATTTGTTACAAATATTAAGCTTTTCTACCTTAACTATAAAAATTCGTGAAAAATCGATTTTTTAGAAAATCTTTCTGAAATTATCACAAATCATCTACTAAAGCATCTATTTTCTAATGATCAAGTCCGTTTTGAAATATCTCTTTTAGTTTTTGAGATATAATTTTTTTAATTCAGATAAAAAACTTTAAATCAATTAATTCTTGTTACAGATTGAAAAGAAATGGCCCAAATAAGCGAAAAACCTACGTCTGACGCAAAACCTGAAAAGAAACAACCCCAATCGAAAGCTCCGCTTCAAAAACAAGATAGTTTTTCAAAATGGAATGACCTTAATTTTACCGAAAAATGTAAACTTCTTAAAGCGAATATAACGGTTGAACCGATTGTGGCGTGTTACATAATGCCGTGCGTTTTAGCCAGTTTGGCCACGCAAAATTTAAGCATAGAAAAAGCTTGTCGGGTAAATTTGGCTTATCCTAAGGAGGTTTGCGATGCTTTAAGTCGGAGAGATACCGCGAATTACACAATGGAAGAACAAGAAGTTCAACAATTAGTCGCTTCGATGACCGTTTGGAAAACGATTCTTCAAAGTGCTTTGCCAGCTTTTTTAATTCTTTTTATCGGTTCGTGGAGTGATCGATGGGGGTTAAGAAAACCATGCATGCTTCTTCCGATTGTTGGGGAATTTTTAACGGTTATGGGATTAATGTTATGTACGTATTTTTTTGAAGAACTCCCAATGGAAGTTAACGCTTTCATAGAAGGTTTATTTCCGGCGTTGACCGGAGGTTGGTTTACAATGTTTATGGGAGTTTTTAGTTACATAGCAGATATAACCAGTTTGGAGACGAGAACTCTTAGGATTGGCATTGTAAACGTGTTTTCATCACTTGGAGTTCCGGTTGGGTTAGCACTAAGTGGAATTTTATTTAAGAAGATCGGGTTTTACGGTGTCTTTTCGATATCGGCCGTGTTGTATGTGATTGCTTTTCTTTATGGTTACTATAAAATCGAGGAGAGGAAAAAAGTCGACGTTCCTACGTTATCAAATAAACCGTGCGCTTTCGTTAGAGATTTCTTCGATTATCATCATATTGTGGAAACCTTCAAAGTGGCCTTCAAAAGAGGAGAAGCCAATAGGAAAAGCAAAGTTTTACTGTTAATGTTGGTGGTTATGGTGGTCATTGGACCGATGCATGGTAAGAATTTTTTTATAATCATTGCTAACATAAAAGTTGTTTATTATTTTTTTTTAATATAATATATCTGAGATATAATTTGCAAAATAGCAATGCAAGATAGCGGCGAGTTGATTGATTCATTGCAAGTAGTCATAGATAACATATTATAAAAAAACAGAGTCAACAAAAACCATACTGTTCATAAATGCATTCAAGTAAATAATATGCTATTTATTATTAGTAAATCGTAGAAAATAGAAAAAAAAAACGTATCTGAGAACCAATAGAGATATAGCAATAAAATAAGAAGCACTTTAAAGCAAATTTAATTAATATTAAATATAGCCAAGCTCATTTCTTTAAATTCAAAAATGTTGGAGTTATGATATTTTAAATTCAACCCTGCAAACCAAAATCACGCAATTTTTAAACCCACCATCTTTAAAAAATCATATCTCATAAACTAATTGAGATATTACGATGAAATAAGCAGCAATTTAACTGAAATTTAATAAGGTTTTAATGTGATGAAGAACATTTTTTTAAATCATTAGGATTTTCTGAATACAAGCATCTCGATAAACAAGGTGATTGTCAATGAAAATGTAGAAAAATCGTATCTCAAGAACCAATTGAGATATCGCAATGAAATAAGAGGCACTTTAAAGCTAATTTAATTAATATTAAATATAAAGAAGCTCAATTCTTTAAATTCAAAAATGTTGGAGTTTTGATTTTTTAAATTCAACCCTGCAAAACCAAAATCACGCAATTTGAAACCTCATCATCTTTAAAAAGCATATCTCAAAAACTAATTGAGATATTAAGATGAATTAAGCAGTAATTTTAATGCAATTTAATAAGGTTTCAATATGATGAAGAAAATTTGTTTAAATCATTAGGATTTTTGTATACAAGCATCTTGATAATCAAGGTGATTATGTCAAAGAAAATTTAAAAAAATCGTATCTCAGGAACCAATTGAGATATCGCAATGAAATAAGAAACACTTTAAAGCAAATTTAATTAGTATTAAATATATCGAAGCTCATTTCTTTAAATTCAAAAATGTTGGAGTTATGATTTTTTAAATTCAACCCTGCAAAACCAAAATCACGTAATTTTAAACGCCACCATCTTTAAAAAATTATATCTCAAAAACTAATTGAGATATCGCGATGAAATAAGCAGCAATTTAAATGAAATTTAATAAGGTTTTAATGTGATGAAGAGAATTTGTTTAAATCATTAGGATTTTTTGAATATAAGCATCTCGATAATCAAGGTGATTATGTCAATGAAAATTTAAAAAAATCGTATCTCAAGAACCAGTTGAGATATCACAATGAAATAAGAAGCACTTTAAAACAAATTTAATTAATATTAAATACATCGAAACTCATTTCTTTAAATTCAAAAACGTTGGAGTAATGATTTTTTAAATTCAACCCTACAAAACCAAAGTCACGCAATTTTAAACCCCACCATATTTAAAGAATCATATCTCAAAAACGAATTGAGATATTAAGATGAAATAAGCAGCAATTTAAATGAAATTTAATAAGGTTTTAATGTGATGAAGAGAATTTGTTTAAATTATTAGGATTTTTTGAATACAAGCATTTCGATAATCAAGGTGATTATGTCAATGAAAATTTAAAAAAATCATATCTCAGGAACCAATTGAGATATCGCAATGAAATAAGAAACACTTTAAAGCAAATTTAATTAGTATTAAATATATCGAAGCTCATTTCTTTAAATTCAAAAATGTTGGAGTTATGATTTTTTAAATTCAACCCTACAAAACCAAAGTCACGCAATTTTAAACCCCACCATATTTAAAAAATCATATCTCATAAACTAATTGAGATATTACGCTGAAATAAGCAGCAATTTAAATGAAATTTAATAAGGTTTTAATGTCATGATGAGAATTTGTTTAAATTATTAGGATTTTTTGAATACAAGCATTTCGATAATCAAAGGTGATTATGTCAATGAAAATTTAAAAAAATCATATCTCAAGAACCAATTGAGATATCGCAATGAAATAAGAAGCACTTTAAAGAAAATTTAATTAATATTAAATACATCGAACCTTATTTCTTTAAATTCAAAAACGTTGGAGTAATGATTTTTTAAATTCAACCCTACAAAACCAAAGTCACGCAATTTTAAACCCCACCATATTTAAAAAATCATATCTCATAAACTAATTGAGATATTACGCTGAAATAAGCAGCAATTTAAATGAAATTTAATAAGGGTTTAATGTCATGATGAGAATTTGTGTAAATCATTAGGATTTTTGAATACAAGCATCTAGATAGTCAAGGTGATTATGCCAATGAAAATTTAAAAAAATCGTATCTCAAGAACCAATTGAGATATCACAATGAAATAAGAAGCACTTTAAAGCAAATTTAATTAATATTAAATATATCGAAGCTCATTTCTTTACATTCAAAAATGTTGGAGTTATGATTTTTTAAATTCAACCCTACAAAACCAAAGTCACGCAATTTGAAACCCCACCATATTTAAAGAATCATATCTCAAAAACGAATTGAGATATTAAGATGAAATAAGTAGCAATTTAAATGAAATTTAATAAGGTTTTAATGTGATGAAGAGAATTTGTTTAAATTATTAGCATTTTTTGAATACAAGCATTTCGATAATCAAAGTGATTATGTCAATGAAAATTTTAAAAAATCGTATCTTAAGAATAAATTAAGATATTGCGATAAAATAAGAAGCAAATTTAATTCGCAAACGTTGTATTAATTATAATTTTATTCCATTTCGCACCAAATTCTTCGAAAATATGAAAAAAACACGCTTGTTTATATGATTTATTTTTGTAGAATCTTCATCAAAATAATCAAGTTACTACAAGGTTCTTTTCTGGAAAATTGTCTCATTAATTCTGCATAACATTAAGATTAACTTTAAAGTGGACGTTTTTGCAATTTGTACTTTGAGCTTTGCGCATGGCACAAAATTCAACCATTCCTTTTTAAACAAATAATTATACAAAAATTACATTTAATTGTTATCTTAACAACCGATTCTAATGATTATGGTTAATCTTTTTTTAATCACTTTTTTCTGCAATTTTTTGAACGGTTACCGTGTAATCAAATACGATCTAATCGACAACTATGTAATTTAAGCTTACTTAGAAACCAGATACAGTGCCAAGGACAGTACAATCGTAAAAAATAAGGAAACGACAAATTAAAATTGCGCTTATTGCACTCGGGTTCATCCAGAGAGTTTTCATCAAATCGTTTTAGAAAGATTACCTCGGATTGCATTTATTTATAATTTATTATTTTATTAAGAATCGAATTTTGCTACAACAACTTTAATAATGTCACAAGCGAACGTTGAACTATTGGTCTCTTTTTTAGTCAGTTAAGAACATCGATTGTGCAAAATCGAATTTGTGTTGTAATTTTGCATAGAAAACGAGAATGCGTTTAAAAATAATTTACTGGGAAATAAATAAAACTGGTAAAGTACCAATTACGGCATTGGTTTTGACCCTGATTTATCAAATCAGCTGCTTTAAAATTGTTTTTTTTTCTCATTTAAAATCCGCTCAGTAACAAGTTACCTATGTTGTGAATAGATTACATAATAGTAATGTTTGGATTCGGTACGGTGTAATATTATTAGCTTTAGTTATTTAGATGAGGACACTATTCAACCACAAAATTATACATAGAGAATAAAAAAATAAATAGAGAGGTCAAAAAAAAAACAAGGATTTATCGATGGTTATACAACGACGTACATCCATCGTGTTCGAAAATGTTTAATATCCGGCTTGATGTTCGTGAGAAATAACAACGGTTGGTTAAAATCAAATAACAGGTTTTGAATAACATGACAATTTAATGACTAGCCTCTTTTTTTCCAATTTGAACTTTTGTTCTAAATACTAAATATCTAAAGTTCTAATTACTACATTTCTTTTTAGGCGAAATGGTCGTGATGTATTTATTTACTAGATACAGATTCAATTGGGACGAATTCGATTTTAGCATTTTTTCAGCTTACAACATGATAACTGGATTTATAGGTATAGTAAAACCTCGATTCGTCTGAAAATGCACGGCTAAACTCGAAACTTTCTAGTTTTAATTGTTATTCATTATTAGATTGTTGGATATTTTTCTTGAATTAAATTAGAACTAATACCAGACGTAGAACAAGAAACAGTCGGGTTTAGCCATCTTAAGAGATGCATGGTTAAACCCGAATGTTTCTAGTTATTAGTCTAGTGTTAGTTCTAGTGACAGTGCTAGATAGTACTAGTTTACACTAGATATCGCTATGTTGCATATTTTTATTGAACGAAAACTAGAACTAACTCTACAACTAGAACTGGAAAGTTTCGGGATTAGTTCTAATTCTAGGTCTAGTGTTCGTTCTAGTTTTACGCTATCACTAGAACTAACACAAGACCTACAACTAGAATCATTCGGATTTAGCCGTCTTGAGAGACGTGCGGGTAAATCCGAATGTTTCTAGTTCTCGGTCTAGTGTTAGTTCTAGTATTGCACTAGCATTATCACTAGAACTAACACAAGACCTAGAACTAGAAATATTCGGGTTTAGCCGTGCATCTCTCAAGACGGCTAAACCCGAATACTTCTAGTTCTAGGTCTTGTGTTAGTTTTAGTGACAGTACTAGATAGTGCTAGTTTGCACTAGATATCACTACGTTGCATATTTTTATTGAATTAAAACTAAAACTAACACAAGACCTAGAACTAGAAACATTCGGATTTAGCCGCAAATCTCTCAAGACGGCTAAACCCGAATGATTCTAGTTGTAGGTTTTGTGTTAGTTCTAGTGACAGTGCTAGATAGTGCTAGTTTGCACTAGATATCACAATGTTGCATATTTTTATTGAACTAAAACTAGAACTAACACAAGACGTAGAACTAGAATCCTTCGGGTTTAGCCGTCTTAAGAGACGCACGGCTAAACCCGAATGTTTCTAGTTTTAGGTCTTGTGTTAGTTCTAGTGATAGTACTAGATAGTACTAGTTTGCACTAGATATCGCTATGTTGCATATTTTTATTGAACGAAAACTAGAACTAACACAAGACGTAGAACTAGAATCCTTCGGGTTTAGCCGTCTTGAGAGACGCACGGCTAAACCCGAATGTTTCTAGTTCTAGGTCTTGTGTTAGTTTTAGTGACAGTACTAGATAGTGCTAGTTTGCACTAGATATCACTATAGTGCATATTTTTATTGAACTAAAACTAGAACGAACATAAGACCTAGAGCGAGAATCCTTCGGGTTTAGCCGTCTTGAGAGACGCACGGCTAAACCCGAATGTTTCTAGTTCTAGGTCTTGTGTTAGTTCTAGTGACAGTACTAGATAGTGCTAGTTTGCACTATATATCACTATATTGCATATTTTTATTGAACTAAAACTAGAACTAACACAAGACCTAGAACTAGAATCCTTCGTGTTTAGCCGTCTTGAGAGACGCACGGCTAAACTCGAATGTTTCTAGTTCTAGGTCTTGTGTTAGTTCTAGTGATAGTACTAGATAGTACTAGTTTGCACTAGATATCGCTATGTTGCATGTTTTTATTGAACAAAAACTAGAACTAACACAAGACGTAAAACTAGAATCCTTCGGGTTTAGCCGTCTTAAGAGACGAACGGCTAAACCCGAATGCTTCTAGTTCTAGGTCTTGTGTTAGTTCTAGTGACAGTACTAGATAGTGCTAGATTGCACTAGATATCACTATATTGCATATTTTTATTGAACTAAAACTAGAACTAACACAAGACCTAGAACTAGAATCCTTCGTGTTTAGCCGTCTTGAGAGACGCACGGCTAAACTCGAATGTTTCTAGTTCTAGGTCTTGTGTTAGTTCTAGTGACAGTACTAGATAGTGCTAGTTTGCACTAGATATCACTATATTGCATATTTTCATTGAACTAAAACTAGAACTAACGCTAGACCTAGAACTAGAAACATTCGAGTTTAGCCGTCTTGAGAGACGTGCGGCTAAATCCGAATGTTTCTAGTTCTCGGTCTAGTGTTAGTTCTAGTATTGCACTAGCACTATCACTAGAAGTAACACAAGACCTAGAACTAGAATCATTCGGGTTTAGCCGTCTTAAAAGACGCATGGCTAAACCGGAATGTTTCTAGTTCTCGATCTAGTGTTAGCTCTAGTATTGCAGTAGCACTATCACTAGAACTAACACAAGACCTAGAACTAGAAACATTCGGATTTAACCGTGCATCTCTAAAGACGGCTAAACTCGAATGATTCTAGTTCTAGGTCTTGTGTTAGTTTTAGTGACAGTACTAGATAGTGCTAGTTTGCACTAGATATCACTATAGTGCATATTTTTATTGAACTAAAACTAGAACGAACATAAGACCTAGAGCGAGAATCCTTCGGGTTTAGCCGTCTTGAGAGACGCACGGCTAAACCCGAATGTTTCTAGTTCTAGGTCTTGTGTTAGTTCTAGTGACAGTACTAGATAGTGCTAGTTTGCACTATATATCACTATATTGCATATTTTTATTGAACTAAAACTAGAACTAACACAAGACCTAGAACTAGAATCCTTCGGGTTTAGTCGTCTTGAGAGACGCACGGCTAAACCCGAATGTTTCTAGTTCTAGGTCTTGTGTTAGTTCTAGTGATAGTACTAGATAGTACTAGTTTGCACTAGATATCGCTATGTTGCATGTTTTTATTGAACAAAAACTAGAACTAACACAAGACGTAAAACTAGAATCCTTCGGGTTTAGCCGTCTTAAGAGACGCACGGCTAAACTCGAATGTTTCTAGTTCTAGGTTTTGTGTTAGTTCTAGTGACAGTACTAGATAGTGCTAGTTTGCACTAGATATCACTATATTGCATATTTTTATTGAACTAAAACTAGAACTAACACAAGACCTAGAACTAGAATCCTTCGTGTTTAACCGTCTTGAGAGACGCACGGCTAAACTCGAATGTTTCTAGTTCTAGGTTTTGTGTTAGTTCTAGTGACAGTACTAGATAGTGCTAGTTTGCACTAGATATCACTATATTGCATATTTTCATTGAACTAAAACTAGAACTAACGCTAGACCTAGAACTAGAAACATTCGGGTTTAGCCGTCTTGAGCGACGTACGGCTAAATCCGAATGTTTCTAGTTCTCGGTCTAGTGTTAGTTCTAGTATTGCACTAGCACTATCACTAGAAGTAACACAAGACGTAGAACTAGAATCATTCGGGTTTAGCCGTCTTAAGAGACGCATGGCTAAACCGGAATGTTTCTAGTTCTAGATCGAGTGTTAGTTCTAGTGACAGTGCTAGATAGTACTAATTTGCGCTAGATATCACTATGATGCATATTTTTTTTTGTACTAATTCAAATTTTTTAATAAATTATTTTTTTAGGAACTGGAATTTCAGTGGGACTTTTCAGCCAAATAATGCGAATTGATGATGCTTTAATCGGCGTAATTTCTAGCATGAGCAAAGTGTTATCAAGTTTCGTTTACACCTTCGCAAAAACATCTTTAGTTTTTTATTTAGGAGCCATCGTCGAAATCTTTAACGGGACTTCATTTATCGCGATGAGATCGATCGCTTCTAAATTAGTTCCAACCGAAGAATTAGGTTCGATTTTTATTTAATTAACTCCTCATATATTTATGAATTCATTTCAGGTAAAGTTAATTCTTTATTCGGTGTTTGCGAAGCTTTAATGCCTTTAGTGTATGGTCCTATGTACAGCGCGACTTACGCGGCAACAATGGATACAATGCCGGGAGCATTTTTGTTGTTAGGAGGGGCTTTAACAATTCCGGCTGTAATAATTTTTGGGTGGATGTATATTCAGCATAAAAAGGAAGCCAAAGAGTCTAAAATTAATCAAGATTTGGAAAAATCCGAAAATAAACAAGAAAACGGAGTTATTTCAAATGAAGATGGAACTTTGCGATCTCAATTTCTTGGTATAGAAAATGCAGCTTTTGAAATGGAGAAGTACAAATTATGAAGAAAAAAAAACTTAGATTGATTTAACGTTTAAAGAACATAAAATATAAAAATGAATCAATTAAATTTGAGCTGCACATAAAAAAATATGTAGAGAAAATTACTCAAAATAAATATTAATTTAATTACTTTTGTGAATTTGAATTGTGATACGAACGTTTTTTTTTTTATTAGTTAGTTATTATAATTTTTAATAAATTGTGTGTGTGTCTACGTTAAGATAATTAAAATAAAATCTTGTAGGTTTTTATTATTGTTATTATTAAGATGTAGCTTAATTGTTGTGGTTTTATTAACTAAATTATTATGGCCATAAAATAATCGTAATTTATTGATAAATTTATTATCTAGCAAATTAATTACTATTTCAACAAAAAATCGAATCGACATGTTTCAATGTTGTTTAATTATTATTTTAAATAAATATTTCCATTTTATTCATATCATTTTTTTTTTGTTGTTAAAATTTATGAAAAAAATTCATTACTTTTTAACACTAATGAATTTTTATACCATAACACAAGTAAGTGGAAAATCCAACACATGGGGAATTAATTGAAACAATTAAAGGAGTCGAATTTTGATCTTGATTAATTTATTTTTTTAAATTATGAATGAATATTAGGTTGCCTATATTTAAGGATATCCAAAGTCCACCAGGTGACCCTAGATACCATTTGCGCTTGGTGTAAAGCGCAGAATCTCTCGATAAACTCGCAAGGATAATCGTTGTACCCTTCACCAGGAGACGAAGGATTGGACTAATCTGCCCAACTAACCAAGGTGAAGAAATTCCTTTCTCAATGGAAGTCAAATATCTAGGAGTAATCCTAGACAAAACCCTTTTATGGAATGAATTGGGGTCTTACCCCTGAAGGACAGCACTGGCACTATGGGACTGTGGTTAGACCTATGATCAGTAAACTTTCACGAATTCAACGAGTAGCTGGATTGGCAATCTCTGGTGCGATAAGCACAACGCCAACTCTAGCAATGGATATTCTGCTAGGCCTATCTCCTTTGAGATAGGCCTAGTTAGGCTGAAAACAAATCCATTTGTGATTCATCGCTAGAAATAACTGTTAATGGCGTGCCTGGTGCTTCATCTCGCTCTGCAGTTGTTGGGTTACGTTGGGTCGGATTAATTTGGTTATCTTTGGGTTGGGTAGGGTAGAATTGGGTTGAGAACGATAACTGTTTGAGTTTTGTTGGGTTGGGTTAGATTGGGTTGGTTGCATAGGATTCTTAGCGTGTATAACGGTTGCCTTGAAACAGGAAAATTTCCTAAAATATAGAGAAAGGCTAAAAATTCTAAATATAGACCACTTTGCCTGTTAAGCGCAGTTGGCAAGTTACTAGAGAGAATCATCAATAACAGATCAACAGAACACCTAGAACAAAATAAGATAATATCTGAAGCACAGTACGGGTACAGGAAAGGAAGGAGTACCGTTGATGCCGTCATGACCATAACAAAGGAAGCACAAGAATGGAAGAAAACATCATTAACTCACCGCGGATACGGGGCGATGATTTTATTAGACGTGAAGAATGCATTCAATTCGATGCCATGGGCGGTAGTAGGTCATGCACTTTAAAGGTGCGCCAGAAGAGGTGAGAAGACTGGTCAAGTCCTACCTCTCAGACAGAACTGTTGTTCTCCCCGACGGGTGAGAAAAAGAAATAAAATGCAGCGTCCCACATGGGTCAGTAATAGGTGGTACGTTGTGGAATATGTGCTATGACACAGTGATAAGAATGAAGACTGAGAAGGGGGTCGGGATAGTTGGCTATGCAGATGACTTGGCAGTAGTCGTAAAAGCAGCCAACCCAGAAGAAGTGAAAAAAAAAAAAAGCTGAGTACTGCATAAAGATGTTAAACAAGCGCTTAAATGACATAGGCCTCCAATTGGTACCAGAAAAGACGGAAGTGGTTATATTGGAAGGCAAATGGAAATTACAGAAAATTGAGATAAGGGTGGATAATGCCGAGAGTTCATATTTGCAAGGATATGCGCATGACTACCCATCTAAGCCGAACCGCAGAAAAAGCTTTAAGAATAATAAACGCGCTCTCCGGTATAATGCCTAGAGTAGTTGGACCAAGTCGAGCAAAACGAAAGCTATTGGCAAAGGTGGTGGAATCAGTGACCTTGTATGCAGTACCTGCATGGGAGAGTGTCCTGAGAATGAAAAAATATAAAAACGTGCTCAGATCTATAGAAAGAAAAATCGCAATATACGTAACATCGGCGTATAGAACTGTCTCGACAGAAGCGGTGGGAGTGTTGGCCAGAAGCCTTCCCTATGATATACTGGTATGGGAGAGAGCGAGAAACTGGGAGACCAGGGGAGAAAATAGACAGCAGAATAGAGAAGAACTCTACCGGCGTTGGCAAGAGAGATGGAGTCAGTACACAGGCTGGACGAGTCATTTTATAAAAGATGTAAAAACGTGGCAAAAAAAAGGCCCCACGAACTATTACGCAACACAAGCCATTGTTAGATACGGCATTTTCGGACAATATCTTAAGAAGATTAAAAAAGTAGTATCAGATCTGTGCTGGTATGGATGCGGAGTGGAAGATACCCCAAAACATACTATCGTTGAATGCATTCGTTTCGATGGAATGCGGAAGCTGGCTGAGATGGGAGAGTATCAATATTGAGGTGATTCACGAAATGTTGTTAGAGACAAGAGAGAAAGGAGAAGAAATAATTAAGCTCCTAACTGACATAACGACTCGGTATGTATGGTATAAAAAGTATTTCAAAAAGTAATTATTTATATGTCTTGGCACGAGAACACCCTACGAAGAAAAGAAAAGGCAAATGTAATTTCGACTTCAGCAAATGAGTTCCTGATGCACTAGCTGCGATCGAGCGGAAAAGTTTACAGGCTCTTATCGCAAGAAAGGCAGAAGGGGAGCAATCCTCCCCCTCGTGCCGGTAAGTGATATTTAAAGCAATTTTCAAAAAATAACAGGATTGCTTTTTCGGCTCCGTAACACGCTGAGTTTCCGAGGAAGGAGGAATGCAGGGTGAAGAAGAAGCAAAAAGACGAAGAATCCCTTCCCATGAACGGTGAAGGTGAAAGAAGGAAGTGAGATATCCAGAAGAAATGCCCCGATGGGCGGTTCCGGGAAGAGAGGGGGAGTTTTTAGTGCGGTAGGCCTGGCCAACAACATCTGTGCCAGGAGAGTCCCACACTCCCGATCGGATCAGATGAGATGCCATATCCGGTCTGGGCTCAGTTATAAAGATTTTCTCCTCCTCTATGCAAAAAAAAAAGTTGCATAGGGTTGGGTAGGATAAACATGCGAATATTGTTGGGAGGCCGAATTTTTCCGACACATGATTTGCTGCTGAAGGAGATTCGTAACGCAGACCTTGATGTTGTGCTATGATATTACAGGGTGCGGCAAAACTCCCTCCCTAATTTGAAAGTTGAATAAAAAACAGATGGTACAAATTAACAAAACTGTATTAACATTAATGGAATCTGCAGAATGGGAAGTTACGTTATTATGTTTCTCTTTTTGAACAGTATATCGCTCAAGTGTTTTCCTTCGTTATCAATGCATTGCCGAATGCGAGTTCGGAAGTTCGCCATTACGCTAATCAACATTTCTTGAGGAATACGAGCAATCTCTTCTTGAATCGTTTGTCGTAGGGCTGGCAGAGTTCTCGGATGATGTTTGTAAACTTCAGCCTTAACAAACCCCCATACAAAAAAATCACAGAGAGATCGTACTGGCCAGTGGATGTCTCCGCGCAAAGACATCAAGCATTCTGGGAACAGCTGCCTCAGATCTTGAAGAGATCTCCTGCTTGAGTGAGCAGTGGCCCCGTACACATCCTGTTAAATCTGTACCGCATAGAATCGTGGTGCCATAATAGTATATTAAAAAACAAGTTTGGTAAGACACGCTTGAAATGCACGAATTCAAGTTGAATGAATGAGTGCTTTAAGTCTTATGAAACGTGTTTTTTATGCTATTTTTTGTAATTCGCGTTTTTATCCTTTTTTTTTAACATAAATAAAATAAATTTTGACCATGTGGGGAAATAAGAATGTTACAGTTGGTAACACCATAACACTTGAAAATAGAAATTTGAATTGACAATTAGAAAGTGTCAAAACACAAAATGTATTCACCTGAAAGAAATGTTTCATGTACACCTCCCAAAATATGAGAAATGCTCACAGTTCAATGTCCTCATCATTGTGAAGCTTGTATTCGATGTTTAGAACGTGTTTAAATATCCATAGACATAAATTGTCACATTGACAACTAGAAAAATTAATAACCTAATGCCACCAACTTGAACTGGTTCCATAAAATGTTACTAAAATCTCATTACAGCATCGGATGCTGTAAGGAGTCTCATTACAGCACCCGTTTGAGTACTGTAATAGCTTTCATTACCATCGCGAATTACAAAAAAGTTTGAAGCATTTGAATGTACCGATTCGAGTTAACGGTCACTGTCACTCCTCCTCTTTAAAAAAGTATGGGCCGATGATCCCGACACTGTTAATCACTCACCACACGGTAACATGTCTACTATGTCAAATTAGGGAGGGAGTTCTGCCGCACTCTGTATATGTGTATATACATTTTAACTCTAAGGGGCTTCCCCTCTTTTTCGGGTATTCTTTTTAATTCATTCACTAAAGATAAGCAAAATAATTTATCTTCATACCAAGGCGCCAAAGGTCTTTTGATGGTTCGTAAGGCGCAAAAAACAGTACAAGCCCTTCATCGAATTATGGGATCAACATACGGACCCAGTGCTGAAAAACGGAAAATAATAAGTGCAGTGATATGGTCACAAGTATTGTACGCCTGTAAAACATGGCGCGACGCCCTAAAGGTGAAACAACACGTGGTTAAGCTGACGAGAATTCAAAGACAAATACTAATTAGAGTTACCAGTGCGTACAGAACAATATCCACAGAAGCACTACTTGTCCTGGGAGGTTCACCACCTATCGACCTAATGGTAAGAAGAAGAATAACACATACGGAAGAGGAAGAAATAAATGTGGTGTTGTGAGTTATGTATATACTGCGAAGACACAAGTGGACGATGTGGAACACACCTTCTACCACTGTGATGGAAGGAAACCAGAAGTGAATTAAATATCAAATTGGGGAGAGGGATGACGCTGGAAACCTGAGTCGGGATTATGTTGGAGAGTGAGGGGAATTGGAATGCTGTCGTGAATTTTACAAGACAAGTAATAGAGATGAAGGAGATAGAGGAAAGAACAGAACAGTAGGAGCCCGGAGAACGGAACACGAAGAAAGATAAAGACAGTAAGAATGTATGTAGAGAAGAACGAGGCTCCAGCAAGATCCAGGAGGAAAAGGAAAAGGGGCCACAGTGGCCCCCTTATTCGGGTGCGTTGATAAGAGAAATATTTTCAAAAAGTTAATAGTTTTTCTTTGTTATGAGTGTTTCGTGAGTCCATCAAACAAGGCATGGTACCTGAGATGGGTGTCACCTGCCAGAGCCAACAGTAGGTGTATCATTTGCGTTGGCCAAACATAGGATTGGACTATGGGCTGAAGAGAGACTTCGCCAACTGTGAACCAGTTCTCCTGGAAGGAGATATATGCATGCTAAAGTGCTTATTTAAAGTGCCACTGTCAAACCCGGGAATATTTTAGGAATTGCTCGTATCAGCAATAAAGTTTTAATGGGTATCTTTACTAGGCACTGCCGATTAAAAATACACCTCAACTTGTTGGGTCTAGCCGACGAGGTTGAGTATGTTTTATGCCTCTGCCCAATCGTATCAGATTCTCGATTTTTGAGTCGCAGTTTATCTCCCCAAAGGATCTAAATGACATTTCACCGAGCAAGGTATTGTTCATTAAGAGCATTCGACAAGGTTGGTTGGTCCGCTTACCCGATATGTAATTCATGTAAATGTAAAGCCTATCTTTAAATTAATTATTCTCAAACGATTCCCATTTCCCTTAATTAATCAGATAGAACGATAAAAACCTAATCAATCATTTTCGTATCGACTCATTAAAAGCTCATTTTCAACCAAAAAGTTTTTGTAACATTACAAATCCACCACCATCGAAAGTGTTAAAACAATGAAGAAAACTTCTTGTAATTTCGAATCAGTTTTGCAACCTTTACTAATTTTATGCAACCTATTTTGCGTGGCAACACCGAAATCGCGGAATAAAATCAATTTTTGGTTATTTTTGATATATTCGATCCTTATAACAACGATTTTAATCTTCGCTTTAATTTTTAATATAATTAACGTGTTAAAAAGAACGTTTCGTACTAACACGAAATACTTCGACGTCGCAATTTTAATCGCAATCGTTTCTACTAATGTTATCTCGATTTTATGGAGTATTGTTATAAAGCGGTCGTTTTCAATTAAATTTTTTGAAAAAATTAAAGAGATCGATGAAAATTTGGATGTTGAGAAGATATTTGTTAAATCAAAAAAGTGGTTTATTTGGATGGAAATAATTTTGTTGCATATTTTTGTGTTTTGTTGTTGTTTTTATGAAGGTTGGGCGAATTTCAATGCTTTTGGAAACGAAAATTTATCGTTATTGATCACGTTTTGGGTAAACTTATACATGGTGATGTTAACAGTTTTAAAAGTTTACCATTTCTCGATGGGTATTAAATATCGTTTTATCGTGTTAAATAAACGATTAATTCGATGCCAAAAGGATTTTTTATATCCAACATCGTTTTTTCGACGTAACCATCTGATTTTATGCGAATGTATCAATTTTTTAAGCGAAATTTTCGGCGCTCAAATTTTATTCGTTACGATTTTAATTATTTTATCGATCGTGAAAGCGTTTGATGTGGTGATTAAATCGGGAAATCTGCAAGTTGAAGATCCGTTTCAATTCGTCGCTGTTTCTATTTGGAATACTGGAATGTTTATCGTTTTTGCGATTATGATTTCGGCTTCTTGTGAACAAACCATTCAAGAAAAGGGGAGAACACAAAAAATTTGTCACCGATTATTAACGAATTTACCACCGATTTTATCGAAAAACCAAGAATTTTTTCAACAAGAATTTCGATTATTAGCGAAACAAATCGATCAGATTGAAGTTAAATTTACAGCTGTTGGGTTTTTTGATATTGATAATACTTTGTTGTTAACTATTTTTGGTTCAATTGCTTCGTATGTAATCATTTTATTGCAATTTATTTAAATTTAAAACGAGATTTTTTAATTAAATAAATAAATTAATCAATTTACGAGTTCGTTGTATATTAATTAATGAAATTTACACCACATTGATCCCGTTTTGGTTAAGTTTCAATCAATTTTTCATCGACGTTTCATTAATTTTAAAGGTGAGGTCGCGTTATGGATATGTTAATAAAGAAATAACTAAAAAATGCTTCAACATTCTTAATATTGTGCAACTTGTAGGTGCTTTTCAGTATGTGTTCCACTTTTAGATTGCGTAATTTCACCAGACGGTCAACTCTGTGATTGTAAAATCTAAAGAGTAAAGAGACATTGATGGAATCTGCACAACAAATTCAAAAGTCAAAGAAAAATATCTTTTTGGTTGTAATTAAAGTTTCTTTCTTAAATCATAAATTAAAAATTTTAACGAACTTTCTTTCGTAACACAATTTTTATTAATCACTTGATCCGATGGTTGTTGGTGTTTTGTAATGATGCAAAAGAGATCTGGGTCCGGCAGAAGTGAGGTAATTAACGTGAATCTCGGGTGGATGTTACGCAAGGAAGTGTATAAGTTGTAAAGAAAAAGTGGAACAAAAATGCTGTAGGTTCGGTTTCCTCCATTAAAATTGTTTTATGGGCAACCAGTTTGGTTCCTTCTCCTTCTCAACTTTTTTTTTTAAAGCTTCACTTTTAAAAGGTCAACAGCTTTATCTTTATATTTTCTGGAGCACTTTTACTTTTTTCTTTCGACAAATTTTTAACGAAACAATCTTTCAAATTCAATTAGTAACTAATTTGGCATTTCCTACGAAGTGGAACAACCTTTTAAATTAAAAGTCATGAATTATTTTATTTCTATTTCCTGTTTTATCAATATCAATTAATCTTAAAGGTCTTTTCTAAAGGTCTTAAAATAATTAGATGCATTTTATTAAATTTTTTTAAAATAATTATAAATAACAATTTATGGATACGAAACTTGACTAAAACGTTTAGAACTTTGCCTTAAAACGGCAAAGTGTGTAACCCAATTCAACCCAACTCTAAACTTGTACCTACTTAGGTTGGGTTGGTTTGCCACCCAACCAGATACAGTTTTAGAGTTGGGTTGGATAGCAATAAACCTGCATCTAATTGGGTTGGATTTTAGTGGGTTCTATAGCAGTATGTAAATCAATCCAACCCAATCCTAAACCTACATCTAGTTGGGTTGAGTTGGTTTGCATACCTTTATAGACAGCTATGCAACCTAACCCAACCCAACTTGCAGTTTTAGAATTTGGTTGCATAGCTGTCTATAAAGTTATGCAAACCAACCCAACCCTCAACCTGCATCTAGCTGGGTTGGGTGAAACTAGATGCGAAAGGCAGATGTTTAGAAGATTTTCTTGCCGACATTACTACCGACATTTTCCTGGTTTTATGGGAGAGTCATATATAGACTTTACTTGTAAAGGGGGTAGAAGGAAGAGCGAAGACTGGAGGTGGGAAGGGAAGGAGATAGAGGAGGTGAGGGAGTACACATATTTGGGGTACAGATTTAGAGAGGACAACAAGGAAGGCGCGCATGTGAGGGCAATGGCAAAGAAGGCAAATAAGGTGATGGGGCAGGTCTGGGGGTGGGGAGAGAGATTATTTGGAAGGGATATGGGAAAAAGGAAGATGATATTCGAGTGCTTGATTAGAAGTGTTATGATGTACGGGGCGGAGCTTTGGGGGTGGAAAGAGCAAGGGCTGTTGGAAGGCGTACAGGCTAGGTATTGGAGATGGGTTTTGGGGTTGGCAAAAGAGACGCCGGAGTACATAGTCAGAGAAGAGGTGAAGGTTGATAAGTTAAGAGTGGAGGCGGGTAAAAGGGCGGTACGTTTTGAGGAGAGGGTTGAAGGGAGGTCTCAATGTAAAATTTTGGGGGAGTGCTGGAAAGAGATTAAGGCAGGGAAAGGGGGTTACGGGCAACGAGGGAGGGAGGAATATTTCAGAAGGGTGGGGTACTCAGTGAAAGCGGTAGATGATAGAAGGAGGGAAGGGATTGAGATGTGGAAAGAGCTGGAGAGCAGGGACAGAGATGTACAGAGGCAAGAAAGAAGGGGGCAGATAAGGGAGAGCAGGTACAACCCTAAGTACGAGGAAATAATAACGGAGGGATTGCCGAAGTACCTGTCGGTGGAGGGGGATGAGGAGGGGAAGAGGATGGTGGCAAGATTCAGATGCGGCAATGAGGAGAGAGCGAATAGGTATTGGATGAGAGATGATGAGAGGGGTTGTAGGCTATGTGGGGGGGAGTGGGAGTCGTTGGAGCACCTACTGAGGGAGTGTGACGAGCTAAGAGAGGAGGTGATCGGCTGGAAGCAGGTGCTGGGGGAGGGGGCAGAGGGAAGAGAATGGATGAGGGAGGTGGTGGCGACTAGGCAGCGTAGGGAGATGCGGGGAGGAGATGGGGAGGGGTAGGATAGGAAATAAAATGTATTGTATTGTAATGTGATATATGTAATTGTAGTATGGTTAAAATTTAATTGTTTGTGGAATGTATTGCTGATTTGGTAGCAATAAACTTAATTAATATATAGACTTTACCGTACGTCTGAAAGATTATACTCCAAGGTACATAGCTGAAGAGTAGATGACGAAAGGGAAAATATGAGTGATCACAAAACTATATTTTTGAAATAGAAACACGTGCCTCGCAACATCAGGATGATATCTCGACGACAATACAGAAACACGTAGGATGGAGAGTGACGTATATAACGATGAAATGATATTCGGAGATTTGTGTAGGATTGTACCCACCAGAAAGAAACCAAAATCAGGAAGGACTGGCCAAAAATATAACAAAAGAGTGTTAAGGTTTACAAAAAAAGAAGTAGTAGCAGAAAACAGACTGGAGTATATTGGTGGAATGATCAGATAGCAGCAAAAAGGAAGGAATGCAACGTATCTAGAAGGATAATAACAAGATTAAGAGGACAAACAGCCCCAGAAAGTGAAATAAAAGAACGAATGAAGAAACATAAGGAAATTAAACGTGATCTAAAACAATTAATAGAGAACAGTAAAAAGAAAAGCTGGAGAAGGCTGTGCGAGGAATTAAATGAAGACATATGGGGTAAAACTATCAGTGAACCTTCCTTTTTTTAAATTTGCGGCCCAGATATAGATATTTCAGATTCATGATTTTGTTGGCGATTGACTCAAAACGGTTTCGCGATCGACGTTATAGACACCACTATAATAAAGGAACAGGTGGAGAAACTGTTCCCACGACGAGAGAGGCTGTACTCAAAACTAGAAGGAAGAAGGCCCCTGGACCAGACAATATAACTCCGGAAATATTGATAGCAAGTGTGATAGGCAATAAACAGACCTTTCTAAACATTTTCCATGAATGTCTAAAAAGAGGATAGTTTCCGCGTTCGTGGAAGGCAGCAAACCTTGTATTAATCGAAAAGCCCAAAAGAGACGATAAGGGTAAAGCTGCATACAGATCAATCTGCCTGGAAGCAACCATATGTAAAATAATGGAAGCATTGGTAAGGGATAGACTCGTAAGAAGATCAGAAAAAGGGGTATACTGAGCGATAATCAATATAGATTCAGGGAGGGGAGATCCACTATAGATGCCATAAGAAAGGTGCAAGGCTATGTGGAGAATATTAAAAATAAAGCGCTAAAAAAACAGGAATTATGTGCAATGGTTACCATTGATATTGAAAACGTCTTCAATTCCGCGCCTCCAAGCGCTGGAAAAGGGAAGGGTGAGTAAATATATGCACAGAATAATCCATAGCTACGTGTCGGAAAGAAGGATAATAGCGCCAAACGGGGTAGAATTTGAAATATCTTGCGGAGTCCCCCAGGGATCTGTTTTGGATCCGACCTTCTGGAATATATTCTATGACGAGGTTCAATTGGAGATGGAGGCTGGAGTCGGTATGTTAGTATATGCAGATGATCTGGGACTTATAATAATAATAATATAATATATCTCTTTATTATCCAACACGAAGACCCAATTACACGATAATGTACAACAAGGAAAAAAAGGTAAAGTAAGGTGAGAAGCGCACAAAACAAAAATTAATAACAATTCAGATAAATTTAGAACAAAAATAAGAGAGAAAAAATAATAATATGTCACAATAGGGATATATATTTAGTTTAAGTGGTAACTTCATTATTTGCGTTCCGTGCCATATGTGTCAGAGGCGCCCGCATCAGAACGTTGGTCCTAGCGATCGACACTTGGTATGTGTTGCTATTTCTCATACCAGGTCTGGGTATAATGAATCCAATTCGAGCAAGAAGTGAAGGTGAGTCGACAGTACAATTAACGATGTTCGATAAAATTTTTTTACTAGTACCTTCTCTAGGATTGCTCAAAGATGAAAAGTTTAATTCTTCCAATGATGCAACGTAGTCAACACCTCGCTCCGGATACTGACCAACTGTTTTAAAATGTAAGTATTTTAAGAACCTCTTCTGCACTCTCTCGAGCATAAGCTGGTGAGAAATATAACAAGGATACAAAACCAGAGAACCATATTCCAATTTCGTACGAACAAACGCATTGAAATGTACTGTTAATGCGGCAACGTTGTTAACTTTTTTACATTGTCTGATGATAAAACTTAATGCACCAGAGACTGACTTTGCTATAGCGTTAACATGGTCTTTGAATTGCAATTGGTCATCGAATAAGACACCCAGATCTCGAATAGTGCGTTTTCTGTGTATTGTTTCAGCTCCCAGACAATAATTGAACGTTATTAGGTTATTACACCTTGTGTAAGATACGACAACGCATTTTACTATATTAAGATCAATTCCATTCTGTATTGACCAGGAACTGATAATGTTCAGATTGCGCTGTTTCATACAGATTTCTACCTCCTCGATAGAAAATGGAGTAATGTAGAATGATCCAGGACAGTTGACTTGCTGGTTACAGTTATTGATAATTGTAAGTCCAGGATTGAAAGCTTCAGAAAACAAGATAGAGAAGGCCTGCACTATTTCCAGGGGATCAGAGATCTCAGAGCCAGCAAAGGTCATGCAGCCTGGAATACGTGCATTGCCATGTTTCTGATTCACGTAACGCCAGAAATTTTTGGGGTCGGTGGATATACAATTTTCGGTATTCACGAAATTTTTCAATATCGTTATAGATGTTATAGTAACATTTCTCCACAGCAATATTGATATCCGAGCACATCAATATATCAGACCAGGCAACACGACCAATATCGTCATACAATCCACGAAAGTCCGCTTTACGGAAGTTAAAACCAAGGTTGTTATTTGATGGAAACACTAGAGCATCTTCAATATTCTGAGATTTAATCGAGATGTTCAGTGCAGGATGATTAAAGTTTTCAGTAAGTAAGGGTGCAACGTCACGCTCTGCAGTTACTTCGCAGTTAAAGTTAGTAAATACTAAGTCGAGTATCCTACCTCTAGAGTTGTAGATATGTTTAAATGGAACTAGGTTTAAAGTATCACCAAACTTATAGTAACAGGTAAGGATAAATTGAGAATAAAGCCGGATACGCGATCAGCCAGGTATCCCATAACCTCAGTAACTACACAATTAGGATAAAATACTTAGGAGTGTACCTGGATAAGGACCTAAAGATGATGGCTCATGTGAGGGCAATAAGTGACAAAGCCACGAAGATGACAAACATACTACGGAGAATAATGCCTAATTTGGGAGGCCCAAGCTCCACCAAGAGAAGACTGTTGGCGACCACTGTGTTGTCCGCTGTGTTGTATGCGCACCAACGTGGAAGTGTGCTCTTAAGTACAAATATTACAAGAATATGATTAACTGCATAAACAGAAAACTAGTAATAGGAGTGCTCATTGCACTGTGTCCAAAACAAGTGTCGAAGTAATAGCCAGTTGACTTAGTGATTGATGAGATAATAAATATACACATAAACGGAAAAGAATATAAGGCAGCGGCGAAAAACAAAGCATGGATCAGTGGGAAGCAAGGTGGAAGATGCAAGAGGGTTAGACGGCGTCACTCATACGAGATATTAAATCATGGTATCAGAGAAAATGGGGGAACCTACCTACCACCTGACACGATTCATCACAGGGCATGGAGTATTTGGCAACTATTTGAAGAAAATTAAGAAATCCGACTCAGACATCTGCTGGTTTTTAGAGGAGATAGACACAGCGGAACATACCGCATTTGTGTGTGTAAGATTCAAAAAACAGAGAGAGAGAAGTGCCAGAATGAACTCGGGGTAATTTTAAACACTGATAATGTCATACAGCAGATGCTAGCTAGCGAGAGGAAGTGTAATTGTCACCAAGTACGAATTGAGCGCCGTTCGATCTGCTTGGCCATTGGTCGTCAACCCGACCTACGGATCGGACGGTCGCCAACCAACCACAACGCCCGGTTGATAGGGTTTTACCCAAGGGCGCCTATTTAAGGCGGCCGGGTTTCCATCAGCGGTAAATTCCAACCGAACTCCGAAGCGACAACAACAGCGACAACGATAACAGCGACAACAAGCCAGCACTTCAACCGCCAATTCGAAGACGACCCCTTTCGTCTTAAAAAAAAAAAAACCTTTGAGGGTTTTTTTTTGTGTACATATTTTGTAAATAAATTATTTCGTTTTATTCAACAACTGTTGTTTCTTCTTCGGCGCAATCCATCCCCCGTAACATAATGACGTCTCGAAAATGGTTGTGGAGATTCTCACCATAAAGGAGGAGTATGAGAGAGGCCGGTAGAGAGTAGTGGGTAATGGAGACCAGGTGAGAGGGACGGAAGTATGCAAAAAGTTAATTGTTTTGTTTTATGTTACCGGATGGATGGTGTGTCGAAGAAAGAGGGACTAATACTGAAGAGGCAAAGAATAAAAGAAGTCTGATAGAACTCCGATGAAATGGCTTCTGGTGGTTCCGGAGGAAGATGAGGAAAGAGGTTTTTAGTGAGTCGGGGATTCAATCATGGGCCCCATCCCTACACTATCCGGCCGCTCAAGATTCCAGGCCGGATGTCTGCTAGCAGATTTCCACCGACCGCGTTAACAAAAAAAATAGACAACTATGCAACCCATCCCAACCCAACCAGATACAGTTTTAGAGTTGGATTGGGTTGCTTAATTGTTTGTAAAGCTATGCAAAGCAACCTAGCAATAAACCTGCATATAATTGGGTTGGGTTGGTACCAACCAGATACAGTTTTTGAGTTGGGGTGTATTGGTTTGCATAGTTGTCTGTATAGCTATGCAAACCAACTTAGCAATAAACCTGCATCTAATTGAGTTGAATTGGATTCCAACTTGCAGTTTGGATTGGGTTGCGTAGCTCTGTATAAAGCTATGCAAATAATACTAATCCGAAGCCAACTAGATGCAGGTTTAGGATTAGGTTGGTTTGCATAACTTCATAGACAGCTATGCAATCCAATCCAATCCAAACCCTAAAATTGCGGCTAGTTCGGTTAATTTAGTTTGCATTACTTTACAAAGAACTATACAACAAAATCCAACTCTACCCTAACACAGCATCAAATTTATTATTAAGTACGATCCCCAAATATTATACATGTTACTATGTATGTTGTCAGTATTGGAAATGATGCTTTATCTAAATTTCTAAGTTGAATACATCAACAACATCACTCTTCGAAAACCTTTATTAATGTTCTTGTTGTATTTGTGAATCAAACTCGTGCATCTCTACATCAAAACAACTAAACACTAAAATTTCATTCTTAAAGATTGAGTTGAATCAAAATAATTAAATAAGTCACTACAGCGCCAACCGATCTCAAAAGCATCGTATGATCAACTACAAAAAATCCATGAGCTGAAATAAGTTCTTCATTTTGATTTAATCCGATTAAAATTTTTAATAAAACATTTTTCTTTAACCGCTGATTTCGATGCATCAATTCATAAATTACCGCCAGTACTTTTGATTTCGATTTATTCACTTTGTTTCCAGATGTTGAAATCATAAAAACCACAATCTAAAATATAGTTACTTTTGAAAATTATTTATTATTAATTGTTTATTAATTTAGTTTTACCCAAATCATAAGGACACGAATTAAAGAAATCAATTGAGGGATGTTCAATGGAACTTTTCCTTTAATTTGAATTAGAATTACGTTTATCATAACAACGTTTTCCGCTATAAATCTTAGAGCCAAAAAGAAAATAATCCAGCCGAAAATTTTATTGAATAAATTAATAGCTTGTGAGATAAAAACGTAATTTTCGATGATTTTTCTTTGCTTAAATTCGTTTAGGTCAAAAACGGTTTTTAGTTTATCCATAAATTGTTGGATATGAAAATTTAAATTTGTTAAATAAAGGTGGATTAAACACATAATTAAGTTTACTTGAATCGATTGCAATTCTCTTAAAAAATAATATTTGCTAACATTAAACGTTTTGTAGGAATAATACCAATAATACGAAGTGTTTAAAATTGTTAAAATGATCAAAAAAATTACTTGGAATTTTCCGATGTTTTTAGACTCTTCTTTTCGATTCAACATTTCGATTATCGTAGTTAACTTTTTTAATTCATCGATCTTTTTAATCCCAACTTGTAAAGATAACGTCACATTTAAAATAATTAACGTTATATAAGCCGTTATATCCGTCAATATGTTCAAAAATGGTTTAATTTCAAAAGAAATTTTTAATCGTCCATGAATTGAGTAGAGAAAGCAAACATTAAATAATCCCAAAATAAACCAGCCTTTTAATTTGATTAATTTCAAATTTTCCAATTTAAAATTGGCGGAATTAAACGGAAATATCATTAAATAAAACAATATTTGTTGATATCGGAAAAGAAAATTCATTTTTGATCCACAATATAAGTACTAATTATGGTAGGAAAGAAATGAAGTAAAAGTAACATTAATTATAATTAAAAGGAAAATTATTTACCATCCCATTAATTACTTATACGATTGTAAAAGAATAGAAAAAGAAGGACTACAACTAATTAAGCAAATCGATCGATTATCTTTGAACCGGAAACTACAATTAACAATAGCCGAGAAGATTTCCTTTCTCTTTGCAAAAGAAAGAGAGACCCCGATTCACGCGAAGAAGATCATTCCAACGTGGTTTCCGGCAATTTACAATTTCTTTCCTTTATTATTCCGCGAAGAAATTCACACAGATATCTTGTTATTGCATAAAATTGTCAATATTTCAACATCGTCTCGAACAATATCAGAGTTGGAATTGGAAACGTTTGGATTTGAATTGGAATTCGAAAGGGAGAACTTATTGAAGAAGTTATCTTTCACTTTGAACCCGTGAACGACGAAGATGCGATTATTTTCGAAAAAAAATTGGATGCCCATCTGGTGAAACCAGTCACGAGGTCTGTATTACAAGAAGATCACGTGCTTCGTTCGTTCGCTCACTTTTCCTGTCTCGGTTGGGAAATTTAACCTTAGTCCATATAAATCAAACGCGAAGGTAAAATTGTTTCGCCAAATTGAAGATTATTCAATGTGACGAAAACAAAGAACTAAATTAATATATTTATTTTTAAATTAGATCATTTATTCCATAGATTTTGCATCGAGTTTGGCTTATAATTATTAGAGATATCATCAAGTGGTAATATAAGGAGAAGAAGGCGTCTTGTAAGATTTGAAACCACCATTGAAAAAAAATGTAGTTTGAGTACATTTTTGAATTCTTTGAAGTATTTTATGTAAAAAAGTACTCTACTATGTAAAAACTCAACTATTAACGATTTTGACTCTTGTTACATCTACGATGTTAACTTAATTTCGATTTGGAGTATATTTTTGAATTCTTTGAACTGTTTTATGTAAAACGGTACTCTTAGTTAAAAGTTGTATCATTAATCGATCTCAAGATAAAGCAGATTTTATGTTAATAAACACTAAGAAGCCCAAAATGTTTAAATATCTTCATTCTGTGCCTTATAACATTAATTCTATTGAATAAATTATAATTTTGAATTCCTGGATGTGTTTCACACAAAAAAGGACTCTTAATTAAAAGTTATAGCACCAACGATTCCCAAGATGTTAAAGAGTTTTTGATAAAAAACACAACTATTATGGATATTGTCATATTTCTTCACACTATAATTGGGGTTTCAAAAGATAATAAGAGTTTCTCCTCTCCACATCGTCCGCCCAGTGCCTGTTCCGTCTCTTCTCATAGCCACAACGAAATTTGGCCACCAATCTCTTCCCTTTATCATCCCCTTCCATCAACAGATACTTTGGCAGTTTCTCTGTCACTATCTCCCCATACCTTACATTATACCTCCCTTCCCATATGTATGACCTTTTTGCCTGCCTCTGTATGTCTCTGTCCCTATCTCTCAGTTCTCTCCACAATTCACCTCTCTCCACTCTTCTGTTGTCGATACCAGTTAGTGAGTATCCCACTCTCCTTTAATATCCTTCCAGCAGTCTCCCAGGATCCTGCAATGCGATCTTCCTTTTATCCTTTCCACGTACTTTACTGCTCTTCTCCCAGTCTCGACCCTTACTGCATCTACCTTAATCTCCTCCCTCATTACATACCCTGGAGTCTCCCTCGTCAGCCCTACTACCCATCTTCAATACCTTGTTTGTATATCCTCCAGCAATCCTTGTTCTCTCCATCCCCATACTTCAGCACCGTACATTCTTGTGCTCCTTACAAAGCCATCAAACATAACCTTTCTTTTTCCCATATCCTTCCCAAAAGTTCGGTCCCCCCATTCCCAAACTTGTCTTATCACCCTGTTTGCTCTTTTTGTCATCGCCCTCACGTACGACCCGACCTTATTATTTTCCGAGAACCTATATCCCAGGTACGTATACTACTTCACTTCCTCTATCTCTCTTCTCTTTCTTCTCCCCCTTTGCAGAACTTCATGATCTTTGTCTTCTCGACGTTTACCTCCAACCCCTTCGCCTTAAAATATCTCTCCAGAGACCTTATCGTCTCCTTCATCTCCACTGCCTCACTAGCCACGACCAACTGGCCAATCCTAACATTCCTTCAAGCTGTAATTGGGATTCAAAAGAAAACCGACATTCCTTCACGCTATAATTGGGGTTGTAAAAGAAAACTGACCTATCCTAACATTCCTTCACGTTGTAATTGAAGATTCAAAAGAAAACTGACCTATTTTAACATTCCTTCACGCTATAATTTGGGGTTCTTCACGGTGTAATTGGGTTTCAAAAGAAAACTGACCTATCCTAACATTCCTTCACATTGTAATTGAAGTTTCAAAAGAAAACTGACCTATTGTAACATTCCTTCACGCTATAATTTGGGTTTCTTCACGGTATAATTGGGTTTCAAAAGAAAACTGACCCTACCTAACATTCTTTCGGGGAATGATTGACATTTGTAAACAAAACTAACCTAAGTCACCTTTTCTTTTCTTACTATGTTAAAACAAGCTGTTTGGAGTTTTCAGCATTAGCAGTTTCTCGAGAAACGAGTTCATGACATGATAGCCTATGCGGACAACGAATTTGGGACCACCTGTACTTGCACTGGCAACACTAGATTCTTGAAGAAAAAGTTCTGTTGCTTACCCAATAAATGAGGTGTTTTAAGAAAAAATGTAATATTACTCTAGTTAGACTTCATGTTTCAAAAATAAGTTTGAAAATAGAAGAAGCAGACACAAGAATCGTTTAAACTCACTCTAGTCAATGTCCAACTTTCATGATGAAGGAATTTATGCTTGCATTAACTTACGATTAGAAGAACTCTGAAAGCAATGTACTCTGAAGGTGAATGGCTATTTTTCGGACATCATGATTGTTACCTCAGGTGTACAGCAAGGGCATCACTCAGGATTTCTTCTATTTAATATTTATATCAATGATATTTATCCAATAATTAAACACTCTCATTGCTTGATGTATGCTGACGATTTAATAGTTATTTATATTACAAGTGGGCTAGAAGCATAATTACTGTACGAGTGTCAAGAATTGCACGACGAGTTCTAACAATAAAACCGAGTCATGTAATCACATGAGTGCTGTAATTATGCTCTAGCCCACGTGTGATATACAACATTTTATCTACGACTGCTAAAAATTGTAAATATTTTGAAATGACTGTTGACAATTTTGAATTAATGTCAGTTTCAATAACATGTTTACTTATCTAGAAGAAGTGTTTAGAAATGTAAAAAATTAACAATTAATGTTTATAATAAATAGTATTGTTTCTCTTTAAATAGGTAGCACTTTTTCTTTTGTATTGTTGCTCGTTTCAATAAATTAAGTCTGTTCTGATTGGGCTAAAAATGCGTTACGTAATGAAACCAGTGCGGTAATGAACTTCATTACGGAACTCAAATCACCTCAAATGAGTGTGGTAATGATGATTTATCCAAGCAGTCGTAGATAATAGTATATTATTCAACAAGCGTATAATGGCGGCTGTTACCCACGAAGATGAAGTTGCAACTCGAGCGAGCGAAGCGAGCGAGTGCTGTAATCTGAGTGGGTAACATCCATTATACGCAAGTTGAATACTATACTTTATCTACAACTATTCAAAAAAAGGAAAAAAAATAAACTTGATAGACATTTGAGGCATAACCTCAATATAAGAAAGCTGCCAGAACTGTGGAATAATGGCTTCATTATTCAACACTTTGTCAGTCATGAGTAATGCGTGTCATTACCCGTCAAAAATCAAATGTATAACGAATAGATAATTCAATAGTTGTAGATAAACATTTTTACTCGAGTTTCTTCACCGTTGGATTGTTCGAGGCTACAGCGCGACATTACGTATTTATTGCAGCTCAAATTTCTTGACACTAAACCCTGAAAAATGTAAATTTACTTCTTTCACAAGGTAGGCTGGCACGAAGAGATACGATTATGGCCTGGGTGATGACACCATACCTAGAGTGACTCAGACCAGGGAATTAGGCGTCACATTTGATGTCAAACTAACGTTTAAGGGCTACGTTGATGGAGCTGTTGCTAAGGCTTAGCGAATGCTTGGCTTCATTATGAGAGTCACGCAAAATTTTACAAATATTTCTGTTATAAGAAGATTGTATTTCGCGTATGTGCATAGCGTTTTAAGCTTCTGCAGCTCCGTTTGGAATCCCCAATATCAAATAATATATATTATCAGAATTGAAAGGATTCAAAAGAAATTAATAATAATAACATTTATTGAGCTTTCAAATGTTTACAAGTAATAAAAGAGAGTATAAAACAAATAAAGCACCGTCAAGAGAAAAAAGAATACAAATATATACAAAACAAAAGCAATGTATATAAATAGAAAAGAAAATTATATAATTTACAAAACGAAACATAAGACTCCATCTCCGAACGTGGTAGTTGAAGAAACTTCACATTATAGAAAGCGTCAGCTATCAGGATACGCCGTACAACTTTTTCGAAGCGGCAATTAGTTATATTTTTTATTGGCAAAGATGATAGGGAATCTGATAATGTGATTTATAACGGGTTTCGTAAATATGAATATCAGAACTTTTTAGAAATGAGGTTTTAGAGGAATGCACGTAGAGAAGACTTCTTAGGATACGGATAGAGGATAAGCTAAGTATCTTATGTTGTTGAAAAAGTGGTTTGCAGCTTGCAGTATTATTTACACCTGCTAAAACCCGTAATGCTTTCTTTTGCTGCATGAAAATATCTTTGGCCGCACTAGAATTTCCCTAAATCAATATTCCATACGACGCCCTACTATGAAAGTTGGCAAAGTAGGTTGCTCTGACAGTCTCATATCCAGCTATAGCCCGTAAATATCTTTGGAGATATTCAACATGAGAGTTTCAGCTTAGGTTTGACATAACATATATCCCCAAGAATTTAATAAGTTCTTGCTCCCGTCCTTCAATTTTAGTTGTTAATAGTAGTTTTTGCGTCTTTTCGACATTAAGTTTGAAACTATTGAGACATTGTATATGTCAGGGGTTTTCTTATTTGGTAGGGAAAGGGGGCCATCTGGAGAATCTCATGTTCAGTAGTAGGCTTTAAGAAGAAGGACTGTCGACTTCCGTTCAATTCCTAAAGTATCTATATTTTAAAACCAACATCGCTTAAATTGATTACGTATCAGCCTGTGCCTCCTTCAACTTCTTTTCGCTACGTCAGCGTCGTTCATGTGGAGATGCTTTGACATTCCACAAAATCATTAATGGTAGTATTGGTTCTTCTAGGTTTCTTGAAGTTGTTAATTTTCGTGTTCCTCCCCGACGTCTTCAGCTCGATTATTTATTTTACATGCTTACTCCTCGTACGATTTACATCGTAGCGCGGGGGTTTATGTCTTTTGCGACTCGCTATACGTGTTGAAGCATTTGATTTTGATGTATTTTTCTTTTTTGTTGTTATTTTTGAGGCACGGTGCCTTGGGTTCGTCTCATTTCCGTGTTCATCTGTATATCTGTATACATATACACCCTGAATATATCTTAAGTTTCTTGACTACTTAAGAACAAGTCTGTAAGTATATTGGCAAACCTCCAGAGGTTAAGAAAATATCTGGAATTTCATTGGATAGATGCCATACTGCCAGCGCACGTTTGACATTACTCTGGTAAGACTTCGAAGTTCTAAGTCCAATAATTAGCACACCCCATTTGCCATAATATCTAAAGGGGGGTTACACACCTTCCATTTATCTGTGCAGTTTATAACGTGTGACGTCATGTCTGAGCTATAAACTGTGCGAACTGTGCAGTTTAGGACGGTTTTCACGCAGATGAAATGTTTGTGCGTTCGGATCCTCTTTTACACCGAAAACTGCGTAGTTTATTTACTTCATCGTACAGGTTGTTCAGTCGCCATCCTATTTTTGCAATCACCATGACTACGGTCTCCAAAAATGATTCGCTTTTAGCATTGGTCGACTGGTACCGGTCCTATCCTGAGGTTTGGGATACCACATGCGTATCTTATTCTAATCGTGTTAAGAAAGCGGCAGCATACGACATTTTAATTGAAAAACTAAAACCTCTTGAGTCTGATGCAACACGTGATAGTGTAGTGAAGAAAATAAATAATCTAAGATCTGTTTTTCGCAAGGAGTTGAATAAAGTAAATGATTCAAAGAGATCGGGCCCCTATCCACTCCATCACCATCTCCTAGTTGGGGTTCGAATTCGTATTCTCATCATTCTGAACCACACACGGCAGGGACTCTGTTAGAAGGATTCTCGTACGATGACAATGAATGCCAAAATTTACAATAACAATATAATATACTTGTATCTCTTTATGTTTATATACAGGATGTCTCACGTAACTGGTTCGTTAGAACTTTTTTAGGTTCCAGTATTCATACAGTTTTGAAATTTTGGTAGTATGGGTTGTTCAGTCGGAACTTTCGATCTAAAATATTTTCAAGATGGCTGCCACTTCCGGTCTACCGGAAGTAGACCATAACTTCGTTATTTTAAATGGAATGCTATAGTTTTTATTGCACCTTTTAATTGTACGTAAAAAAATATGTTGACTTTCATAAAAGTTATTGGTACCTAGCGTTTTTCGTTTTCGAGTTATTTTAATTTTAAGCTTTTTTTGGCAAATTTCACCATGAACTTTAAAACCCTATATCCCAGCCAACGTTCATTCAAAAAAGCTCTAAATTGGCACGATTACTCGTCAGATGCTCTCAAATAGATTGTCATATATTGTATCAGAGTATCTTATACAGGTTGGTCAAAAATTGAATTACCGTTTCTCCATATTCAATGGGGAGAAAGTCGAAAATTTTAAATGGAACGCCCTATATTTTATTAGCCTACACGAAAGGGAATTTAATTCTCTACAATTTATCTATAAACATTCCTATACTTATTTATTGTAGTTTCTCTCATATTCGTAAATTTAGCAAAACCTGCAGATAATGCAGGAAACCGTTTGTATTTTTATTAGAAGGCCATAACGTTTTGACAGTTTTTTGTTTAATTTATTTCTATTATTATTTGTACTATTAACTACGATTGATAATCTTTTAGTTTACTAGCTTTTACTTACTAAAAATAATAAACAGAAGATCAAATAAATGAAACTATTAAAACAAAAAGCTAAGATACTCCGATACAACAAATGGCAATCTATTTGACAACATCTGAAGAGTAATCGTGCAAAAGTAGATCTTTTTTGAATGAACTTTGGCTGAGATATGGAGTTTTAAAGAGCATGTTGAAATTTACCAAAAATAGTTTAAAACCAAAATAACTCGAAAACAAAAAACGCTAGGTACCAATAACTTTTATCAAAGTCAACCTATTTTTTTACGTACAATTAAACTGTGTAATAAAAACTATAGCATTCCATTTAAAATAGCGAAGTTATGGTCTACTTCCGGTAGACCGGAAGTGACGGCCATCTTGAAAATATTTTAGATCGAAAGTTCCGAATGAACAACCCATGCTACCAAAATTTCAAATCTCTACGAATAGTGGAAGATGAAAAAGTTCTAACGAACCAGTTACGTGAGACACCCTGTATAGTTAAGTTATAGTTATAGTAATAAAGTATTGTTCCTCTTTTCGGAATATATTTTATTCAGTCACACGTATGGTCTTATCGGATAAAGTAAGCTTACCAGAATAAAAATTTTCGGCGTTTTCCGTATTGCCACGCATGTTCCTATTATTATCTCTCCAAGAGCCTGAGGAGATATTCTCATTGAGAATGACAAATCTTGAAAACTTCTCCCAGCTGCTAGAAACCGAAGTGTGGAATCATTCTCCCATGCGCTGGTATTGCTTCCTTCAAGACTGAGCCCCTTTTTTTCAATAAGAGGAGCAACTTTGCCCAATAAAATTTGAAACGAATTTTCCCACTTTGTTGTAACTCAATCAGTAAGTGGTAATCACTGGGTAAAACGCTTCTTTGCAGATACCGAGGTTTGCACCAACATACACGGCGTTTTTTTCTTCTTCTAGCAACACTGCTGCAATTATGCAACAAATTGCAGCTCTTCTTTTTCTGTCACCTATTGAAATCTTTATATACTTTATGGTGAGGTGGAAGAACAATATATATTGAATCTCACCATAAGATTGATCAGTTGTTTATTGGAAACCATTTTTAGTTGTTTATTCTGAAGTGTAGTACATTGTGATCAATAAATATTATTATTATTATTATTATTAAATTGAATTATTTTAGAACACACTTAGAACCAAACCTGTCGAAAGTAACGGGGGAACTGAGTAAAAATTGGTCGAAACTGAGACGAAAATTGAAAGTATACTACACATCTGCAGTTCAGATAACTGCACAAATTTTCACACAGTTATTTTCGACAGAAAACCCCCTTAATGTTTGACTAATACAACTCATGTGTTTGATAATTGTGGTGTGTTTTGGGTCTTAAGATCCACTGATACTTGCATTTTTATACAAATATGTCCATAATTCCATCAATAAACCTCAACTTTTCCACATCGGATGTTGCGATAATCAACAACCACGACTTTCAAAAATATTATACTTTGATTTGTCAGTAAGCAAAACCATAGATGAGAAATTGATTTCCTAAAACGATATTTTTGCGTAACGAGTACAAGATGTCAGAAGAAGTTAGTGGAGTACAAGGTCTACAATCAGAAGATAGAGAAATATTACCGGAAATGTAATAATAATAAAGAGTTGGACTCAAAGTGGATGAAAGAGATGTTTTTGGCGATATTGAGATTTATAGTTCAGAAAATAAAGTATTTCATAAAATAAATAAAATTATTTAAATTTTTTTAATTGATACAAATTATAATTCTTAATAAAGTAAGTCGATGATTTGTAGAGGTGGTAATCGTCGTTGTGGATTTGCTGAAGACATTCAAAAAGAAGTCACATGTTCCACTCTCACCGATACACCCATACGCACCATCGAAGACACCTTCTTCGGTCGCCGTGTTTCGAATTTAACATCAATAACCCGTTGTACCTCGGTAGTGAACGTGTTGGTGGCTTGTGTAGTAAGACACAAACATCTTATAAAGTGCCATAGTGAAGGTATTTCAGAGGCGGTTTGAACGAGATGCCAACAGATTCTCGGTAAAACACATTTATTTTTTTAAATAATCATTTAAAATTTTAATACATTCAAATTAAATAGAATTCCACCCGGAAGTTAAGTACAGTTAGATTTCCTTCCATTTCGAATGTTAGGAGACCTTAGAAAGAATATTAAATAACCCAGTGACAGTACGGTTTATTAAAAGTGTGCTACTAGAACATGGGAATTAAGTTAATTTAATTTCGATTCGTTTCACGTAATAAAACAAAATTTTAAATATTCACAACAAATTTTCAACTTACTGTTTAAGTTTTCAATCGTTAATGAAGACTCTTTATATGCACGCGAGTGAAACTCTTGCAACGTTTGATTGTTTCCTGTTTAAGCAAAGTACGTTCGTAACAGGACATCCTTAAAAAGTGTGAAATATCAATGTTTTGTAACAACTTGATTGCAATTGCACTCTCAAAATCGATTCAATTTTATAATATTAAAAAAAATAATTTTAGATTAACTAAAGTTAGAGTTAAACCAAATTGATCCGTTTAAAGTGTAACTAAGACCAACTAACTACGTACTAACACTTGTTTTCTCACGTGTCCGTATGTGTTTAATTAAGACGATTAAGTTGCCCAATTGGCCCCAGAAGTCTGTAATTGACCAAACTCGATGTTTAAACTTTAGTTTAGACTTCCTAAGCTCGTTAACTCCACCCAAAATTAACGGTTACCATAATCACTACGATTGTTCAATCCATTAATTTCTTTTAAACAATTTAACGTGAGAATTTCAATTTATATTTCTAATCCATAACATTTTTAATTTAATTCAATTTATTTGAAGTGGTTTTAACCAGAAATGTTAAAGTGTGGTAATAAAACGCTTTGTAATTGGACGATTAGAGTTGGATTAGATGATTTTGTGTACTAGTTTTCGCTTTCGAAATGGACCTTTCGTGATTTTCAATTCGGTTTTTTTAACTCGTATTGTATTTAATTAAACCAAGTTAACGCTCTAATAATTTTCATAACTTACTCTTGTTGTTGGTAAAAGAGACATCATCAAATTCACCTTTCACATTTCTCCACGTCTGTGTTTTTTGGAGTCTTCGTAATTTAAAACCGATACCGTTTTATTTTCTTTCGCTCTCTTTTCACTTTTTTTTTATCTCACGTAACTCTTACTTGGTCCTCTGTTTATCGAAAGCGAATTTTACGTAACGACATCGTAAATGACGTTAAATAATGTGGTTAACGGCCTTATCGGATGCTGGAGAACCTTCTAATTTCGATTGGAGAAACTTAATTGGATGAATTATCGTTTTGGGTTGGGGAAAAAATTTATAAAAATTCTTAGCCAATTCAATATATTAATTTTGAATACGATTTTGTAAGAAAATCGAAGGTTAACGCACACGCCTAATGATTAAAGTAACTCGAAGAAATTTTAAATTGACTGAGATCGTTTCGAAATTTCTTAAAACAATCTAATATAAACCCACACGAGTATAAATACTATAGTCTATTAAAGCATTAAAGGATAACGGGCTTTAGATTTCAAACGTTACGAAACGCAAAATCACCAGGTTCGCAATTTATAATCGTTTTAGATGCGTGTCGAGATTATTTTTTCTCAAAGTAAACAACACACCACACGGGTTTGTTTGATAGTGCTGGAAGAAAATGGAACGCGTTTGAAATGCCACACCTTTCAAAAAAAGCTAAGAAAAATGTTTATAGAAAATTATAGGCACTCAAGAATTTAATAATAATCGATTAAGAAATAGTTGATTTATGATTTTTTTTAATATAAAATTAATCTTTTTGGTTCGTAAATTCGATTAAGAAAATATTTAAGTATTAATGTATTGAGAAATGTTTCAGTAAAAATGATTTCTAAAGGTTAAATAACTTAACGTTCAGAAAATTAATGGTCGCTCATTCAAAGGCACAATATTAAATTAAATAATTTAGAAATTGTTATGAAATTTATTGAAACTAAATTTAACCATATTCAACTTTTTTTGTTAATATGCGTCTCTATAAGATAAGAATTTGATGTTCTGCACTATTGAAAATACCCATTAGATAACCCATTGATTAGTAGGTCGAGTTGCTAATTATTGAGGAAGTTCTAAAAATCATCACAATGCTGAAAACTCAACCCAAGTCGATCCTTTGAAATGGTGTAAGATCCAATTTCATCTTATCACATTTTATCTCATTTCATCTCAACGCTGCTCATCTCAGCTATTCTCATCTCATTTCAACTCAACTATTCTCATTTCATTGCATCATATCTTCTCACCTCATCATTTCATCTCATTTTATCTCATCGTCCCTTATTTCATATCATCCCTGTTTTCATCTCATGTCCTTGGCCTGTCTCCTCCAACTCGTACTCCCGACCATGTCTCTAGCGTCCTAGTCTACTGCTTCCTCCAATCTCAATTTCGTTCTGCGCATCTTAGGCGTTGGAGTCTGATGAACTGTGCCAGAGGCGGATCTTTATAAATCTCATACAACTTGCGATTGTATCTTAATCTCCATGCATCCTCCTCCTGAAGTGGCCCAAATATTCTCCTCAAGATCCTGCTCTCGAAGACATTCACGGTTTCCGCCGACTTTTGCGTCAGCGTCCATGTCTCACTCCCATAGCTTACAATTCATGATTGATTTGTATATACGCAGTTTGGTTTCTCGGTGGATATCCCTAGATCTGAATATGGGAGTCAATGCAGAATACGCTCTATTGGCTAGGACTGCTCTTCTTCCTCTGTAATACGCCCAGATAATACTACCCCAAGGTATATAAAATGAAGCAGTATCGCTGCCTCGATACTGATGTTTCTCCTCGTCTGTAGCAGTAACTTTTACTTCTCCGCGTTGATCCTAAGCTCCACAGCTTCAGCACCATCCTTCAGCTTTCCATACTCCCAATCTCCCGCGCTTAGTGTTCGGTTCATTATATTTATGTAGTTCGCATACGCTGCCAAGTGCAGTGATTTGGTGATTAGCAAGCCTGTCCTTTTCAGCCCCATTTTCCTTATAACATATTCCAGCACGAGGTTCAAAAGGGTGGGGGCCAGCCCATCTCCCTGCTTCAAACCCTGCGATACCTGAAAGTCGTCTGTCGGTTGGCCCTGTATCAACGTTGCTCTGAACAAGTCTTATCAACTTTGCTGGGATTTCAAAGTGTTCCATGATCTTGAACAGCTGTTGTCTATTAATGGAATCGTAAGCTTGCCTAAAGTCTACAAATATATTATACACATCGACATCATATTTCTTTTATCTTTTCACTTCATCTTAATTAATATCATGGTCTTTCATCTTATCTGATCTCAACTGTTTTCATCTCGTCTCATCTATTCTCATCTCATCGCCTCTTATCTCATCTTATTTGATCTCATCTCATTTTATCGTATCTCATCTCAACTGTTTTCATCTTATCTCATCTCATTTCAACTCAACTATTCCCATTTTATCGCATCATATCTTCTCACCTCATCATTTCATCTCTTTTTATCTCATCGTCCCTTATTTCATATCATCCCAACTGTTTTCATCTCATGTCCTTGGCCTGTCACCTCCAACTCCTACTCCCGACCATGTCTCTAGCGTCCTAGTCTACTGCTTCCTTCACTCTCAATCTCGTATCTTAGGCGTTGGAGTCTGACGAACTGTGCCAGAGGCAGGTCTTTATAAATCTCATACAACTCGCGATTGTATCTTAATCTCCATCCATCCTCCTCCTGAAGTGGCCCAAATATTCTCCTCAAGATCCTGCTCTCGAAGAAATTCACGGTTTCCGCCGATTTTTGCGTCAGCGTCCATGTCTCACTCCCATAGCTTACAATCCATGATTGATTTGTATATACGCAGTTTGGTTTCTCGGTGGATATCCCTAGATCTGAATATGGGGGTCAATGCAGAATACGTTCTATTGGCCAGGACTGCTCTTGGTCCTCTGTAATACGCCCAGATAATACTACCCCAAGGTATATAAAATGAAGCAGTATTCGCTGTCTCGATACAGATGTTTTTCCTGTAACTTTGACTTCTCCGTGTTGATCCTAACCCCACAGCTTCAGCACTATCCTTCAGCTTTCCATACTCCTAATCTGCCGCGCTTAGTGTTCGGTTTATTATGTTTTCTATGGATTTCTATACGGTTGACGATTTTTGATACACTTATAACCGTTCTTATACAGTGGTCTCTTTCAGATAGATAGGCGCTGTCACTGCCGTTCGTGGTAGTTCCAACTAGTAAGTTGGAGTTATGCAGTTTAACTTTGGGAGATCTTGCCATGATAGGCTTGGTAGGTTTTGTTAAAGGCTAAGCAAAATAAATACAAAACATATAGTATCAAATATGTCTTCATTGTTAGTTTCTTAAATTACATTATTTTATTTTCTATACATAACGATCCTTGTCGTCGAAGATCACTATCGGAATCGTCGTTGTTATTACAAATCTCAAGATTAGTATCTATTTCCAAAAAATCGTCAACGGTGTTGATTTGTTGAAGTGATTGACTATATGTGACTATATAAGTGTGACTATATCATCACTTGGAGTAACTTTTCTTCAAACAATGTTTTGATCTTTGAAGCCACAATGACTTAAACATTTGCTTATATACTCACCAGCACTAAATTCTAATAAAATGCTCCAACTGTTCTTCAACAGCACTTTTACTTTCAGTTTTCATTTTCAGTTCCCGACATTGACTAGTTTATTGGTGTACCGTATGACCACAGTATATATAACAGACAGTACTCTCACTCAGTGGCGGCACGTTTGATGTGGCGAATTGATTTTCAATGACCTCGAAGCCATTATTCTGGCATAAAACACAACAGGTCCGCATTAAAAATATTTAAAACGTCGAAAATATTAAATTAAAAAAGTTATTCGCAATTAAATTTCTGAACTGATAAAAACATTAGTTATTGAGTTATATATTATATAAGTAATAACGTCATTATTTATAATATTTGATATTTTATTTTAATCTTTACACTTGTCGTTACGGCTCTGCACAAAAACAAACCTCACAGACACACTGGCGATTAGCAAGATTTAAACCAGCGTAATGGCCGCTCGCCTGCGTAATGAGGGCTGCGCATATCTTCCCGCCAAACCGAGTGAGAGTACTGTCTGTTATATATACTGTGGTATGACTATTGTATGGCCCATAGATAGTTTATGCTCTACTAGTGATTCTTTTTTGTAACATAATAAACCATCAGGTGTTGCACGAATCATCTGAATTGTATAGATTTAGTAACTCCGGAATGTTTTCACATTTCTATTTTTAAGGGTATACATTTGTTGCGTATCTGCGTATCGTGTTATCGGTGCGTATCAGTGTATCGCCTATTTGTCAGTATTTCGCTGTGATATCAAAGAAACGATACGATTGGTGGCCAGTCGAAAGCTTGCCAGAAATAGAGAAGCACCAACAGAGAGAAAACAGTACGGATGGAATATCTGAAAAATACATCTGAAATTACAAAACGTCTTAAGCCACCAGCAACCTCCAGAAGTATTCAGAGAGAAACTGAGAACGACAGACAACTGTCCCTACAAGGTTTTTGAAATATAAACGTTGTCAACAAACACGCTAATAGACAATAGCTATCACTTTGGCAGTTTAGTGACATAAAATAACAACAAAGAAAACATTTTACCAGGCCGTGCCAATTCAGACGATTCCTGTCTTCGCTTTCCATCCACCTCCTTATGTTCATAATCCCAAATCAGATACACTACTTTTTGATCATTTCATTAAAAAATTGGCAAAATCCGAGTGCAGTGATTTGCTGATTAGCAAGCCTGTCCTTTTCAGCCCCATTTTCCTTATAACATATATATATAACGAGGTTCAAAAGGGTGGGGGCCAGCCCATCTCCCTGCTTCAAACCCTGCGATACCTGAAAGTCGTCTGTCGGTTGGCCCTGTATCAACGTTGCTCTGAACAAGTCGTATCAACTTTGCTGGGATTTCAAAGTGTTCCATGATCTTGAACAGCTGTTGTCTATTAATGGAATCGTAAGCTTACCTAAAGTCTACAAATATATTATACACATCGACATCATATTCCTCTTATATTTTCACTTCATCTTAATTAATATCATGGTCTTTCATCTCATTTCATCTTATCTGATCTCAACTGTTTTCATCTCGTCTCATCTATTTTCATCTCATCGCCTCTTATCTCATCTTATTTGATCTCATCTTAACTGTTTTCATCTTATCTCATATTATTTCATCTCATAACCTCGTACCGATGAAAAATAAGATGAGAGTAGATGACGCGGTGAAATGAGATGAGATATAATGAAATGAGAGTAGTTGAGGTGAATTATTGATGTACAGGGTGTTTCTGTAAGTCGTGGCATAATTTTAATTACAAACACTAGATTAAAAATGATAACGATTCGTCTAAAAATTGTTGGTTTAAACCGATAAATGGCTAAGATCATTCATTAGATGAAGATAGCTTCAAAGTTAAGAAATTTTTAAACATTTTCTTAAATATTTTCAATATGATTTGTCTTAGAAATATAAAATTTCGTAAACAGTGCAATGTTATCATGAAAAATCGTTTAAGACCATTAGATTAAGGGACACGCCAAGCCGTACTTTTGGATATTCTGAAATGTCTTCTTATATGGACAGTAATAGAGTAAATATTAAAATATTTTCTTCTAGTTCCGGTGTACAAACTGATTTCTGATTCCCGTTATTTACATACTTTTTGTCAGTTTGTCTGCGCTTGGGAAATATTTTGCAATATTATCTAGCAGCTGCGTTAGTAGGACTTTGAAAGCCCATATCTTAGCCATTTTGGGGATCAATATCATTTTTACACTAGTATTTGTGATTAAAATTATGCCACGAATTGTAGAAACACCCTCTTATAGCATCCAGCTATGGGATTGTGGTAGTAAGAGCTATTTAGAAATAGTGCAATGATACCAAGACAAATTATAAAGCAGTCCTTGGTATTGCAGAAATAGTTAGTCAGGTTCACCGTTAGTCAGGGCATTAGCGAAGCCATCCATAATGTATAAGCTATCCAAATAATAAATAATAAATAAGAACCAGATCAGAAAACTCAAGAGAATCATCAGCCTCTGCTTTGTTTGTTCTGTATCCAGTTTTTGTTCATAACAAACTACCCATGTTTTCAGTATTTCGCCTTGCTCCATAAGAATTCGTTACACTTAGTCATTGCTCATTATGATCCTAGGTTTAGATCCTTTCCTATTCTTATTTACATTTTGGTAAAATTTCCTCGTGTCCGACTGTGTTCTTAGTTCCTGCTTCTCTCCTTTTTGGGCTGTGAGTGCTGTTTTCTTCCTTCCTCCGTGTTTTGTTCACCTCCTCCGTTTTTTTCTTTTTATTTCTTAACTTTAAAGTTTAGACCAAAAATTTTTACACGAATCGTCTTCATTTTTACTCTAATATTTGTGATTTAACTTATGCCACCACTTACAGAAACACCTGTCTATGTCTTTTTATTAATTCTTATTAACAAGCTGAAAGTGCGGCTGCGAAGAATGTTAAATTGAGGTCCCCGTCTCATTTGGAACAGTACTCCATCTTGAAATGAGTAGAAATGAAAATTAGTTTAGAAATTTGACATTCTCTTTCTGATGAGGATGGTAATAAGAGTAATTTTAAACATAGTGGTGGTACATTTTCTCAAGTAATTTACCATAAACAAAATATCTTTTGATCGATTCTGATGGGATGACATAAATAATATCAAAACACTTTTTTTAGTAAATTAGTTGAACTGTTGTGATAGAAACGTCAAATATAAACTCGCCATAAAACCTAGTTTTATAAAGCTTACTCAGCTTGAAATCAACTCGATTTCACAACAATATCACAACGCTTCAGTTAATCAAAAAACGAGATGCTCGATTAATGCCATGTTAAATCTCGATAAGCGTTTCAAAACCTGACCTAATTGTTATAAAAAAAAAATCTCTAGGTCGAATATTAGTTCTAGTGACAGTGTTAAGTAACACTAAGTAGCACTACATAGCACTGAGTTATTGTATACCTTTTTTGAACTAAAACTAGAACTAACACAAGACCTAGAACTAGAAACATTCGAGTTTAGACTTTAGACGCACGGCTAAACCCGATACTTTCCAGCTCTAGGTCTAGTGTTAGTTCTAGTTTTACACTATCACTAGAACTAACACAAGACCTAGAACTAGCATCATTCGGGTTTAGCCGTCTTGAGAGACGTGCAGCAAAATCCGAATGTTTCTAGTTCTCGGTCTAGTATTAGTTGTAGTATTGTACTAGAACTATCACTAGAACTAACACAAGACCTAAAACTAGAATCATTCGGCTTTAGCCGTCTTAAGAGACGTGCGGCTAAACCCGAATGATTCTAGTTTTAGATCTTGTATTACTTCTAGTGATAGTGCAATGCTAGACCTAAAACTAGAATCATTCGGTTTTAAGCGCCTTGAGAGACGTGCGGTTAAATCCGAATGCTTCTAGTTCTCGATCTAGTGTTAGTTTTAGTTTTGCACTAGAACTAACTTAAAACCCAAAACTAGAATCATTCGGGTTTAGCCGTATTGAGAGACGTGCGGCTAACTCCGAATGTTTCTAGTTCTCGGTCTAGTGTTAATTCTAGTATTGCACTAGAACTATCACTAGAACTAACACAAAACCTAAAACTAGAATCATTCGGCTTTAGCCGTCTTGAGAGATGTGCGGCTAAACCCGAATGATTCTAGTTTTAGGTCTTGTGTTAGTTCTAGTGATAGTGCAATCCTAGAACTAACACCAGACCTAAATAAACTATCCAAATTCTCAATAATACAAACCAGATCAGAAAACTGAAGAGAATCAGATTCTGCTTTGTTTGTTCTGTTTGCAGTTTTTGTTCATAAAACGACCCAGGTTTTTAGTATTTCGCCTTGCTCCATGAAAATTCACCACCCTTAGTCATTGTTCATTATAATCCTAGATTTAGATCCTTTCCTATTCTTATGTACATTCTGGTAAAATTTCCTCGTGTCCGACTGTGTTCTTAGTTTCTCTAATTCCTGCCTCTCTCCTTTTTGGGCTGTGAGTGCTGTTTTCTTCCTTCCTCCGTGTTCTGTACTCCTCCTCCGTTTTTTTCTTTTTATTTCTTAGGTTTGAAGGCCCATATCTTAGCCATTTATAAGTTTAGACCAAAAATTTGGACTCTAATATTTGTGATAAAACTTATGACACGACTTACAGAAACACCTGCATTTGTCTTTTTATTAATACTTATTAATTGATTTTGTGAAAACTATGGATGGTTTAAATGATAGAGATAAACAAGTTGAAAGTGTGGCTGCGAATATTAAAATGAGGTCCCTCTCATTTGGAATAGTACTCCATCTTGAAATGAGTAGAAATGAAAATTAGTTTAGAAATTTGACATTCTCTTTCTGATGAGGATGGTAATGAGGGTAATTTTAAACATAGTTGTGGTATATTTTCTCAAGTAATTTACCATTAAAAAAATATCTTTTGATCGATTCTGATGGAACGACATAAATATCAAAACACATCTTTTAGTAAATTAGTTGAACTGTTGTGATAGAAACGTCAAATATAAACTCGCCATAAAACCTAGTTTTATAAAGCTCACTCAGCTTGACGTCAACTCGATCGAACGATATCACAACGCGTCAGTCAATCAAAAAACGAGATGCTCGATTAATGCCATGTTAAATCTCGATAACCATTTCAAAACCTGACCTAAATGTTATAAAAAATTTTTTAAAACATTTTTTTCTAATATTGATATCAAAGAGTTATTATTTATACTTAATAATCTTGATTATAAAATAGAACTTATTAAAGAAATAACAGTGTCATTAAATAAATTGCCTTATTAATTTATAATAAACTTAATGATTGGATCAAAAAAAAATCTTACTTAAATCATTTCTTAATAAACCAATAATTTAAGTATATATTGTCACGTAATTATCTAGTAATTTGACCGTTTACAAATTGATCATTCTCAATTACCCTATAATTTAGATTTTATGCAAATAAATTCGTTACGATAGCCAACAAACGTCATTGATCTAAAAAGAAACTTTGCTTTGCGTTTTGGCGCTCGTTTTTCGACCATAAATTACTTTAAAATTACACTTTGAAACGAGTTTCGCATAATGTGGGTCACTAGGTGTGGGTTAATCAAAATTATTATCGATATTGACGCAGCTTTAGGTTCCACTTTTACTCAGAACCCGAGTACGACATCGTTTTCAGATTGCGCAACTTTTTACTCGGTCTTGATTTACAACCAACAGATACCGACGACGACGGCGGCGATGGAATGAGGTGCTAAGTTTAAACTTTTACTCGCCGCATACTTCTTAATGCCATTTTGCTGGCCCATTTTTGGTAGACGATCGTAAATTTTACTTTCATATTTTAGAAACAATTTTAGTTTCGATGCCAAAGTTAATTTTTCTTGAAAAATTTTTTTCTCTTTGGGTTGAAAAGAGATATGTTGTTACATAACTGTATAAAAAAACTAACACGACGTTTACTTTCACGTGTTGTATTAGATTCTGAACAATGGGGGCGATTTTTTTTTGTTTGAAATGCTACTGTAAGACATATGTAAGTTCTAAAGCCTTACAAGGTTTCAGTTTTGCTCTTAGCCCATTCATTATTCTAATTGATGCTGTACTGAGATAAATCAACGCGTAATTTATGCGTTTTGTTTTGCATTCCGGTCGCGTAATGTCTTTTACAAACATATCCTTTGCTGTGTCATGTAATTAACCTTTCTTCGGATAAATTTATCAATTGTGAATGAATTGGGAATGATTTCTTTTGGCCGCGCCTTTTTTTAAATGTTATACAACATCCGTTTACAAATTAAACTCACTTTCTCCCATAAACCCACCCGAACCAACTTAACCATCAGCCTGTACAGAAATTGGTACAGACGCAACTTACCTAATCCAATCTACTATAACACAATGGTGTATTGTTCTATAATTTGGGTATAACAAAGGACCGTTTCGCGTGCTACTCTTCTAATTGAAAGCAATTAGATAACATGATTCTTGGTTAATTTTCTTTTTTTAAATAAATTTATTTATTTGTTCGTTTTCAGGCGGTGTTTCACACCGATCCTTTTCTTAGCCTATCTATTTGGATTGGCAAATGGAATTCAATACTCTCAGTTAGATCTTCAAGGACTCAACGATGGTGAATGTGCTTTATTATTGGAGGGACCTGGAAGATCCAGTCAATTTGATTACACATATAACTTATTGAGAGGGAACCCGCTGTAAGTTAAACACAATTAATTCACTACTAACGAGTTTTAACATTGATCTTGAAAACGGTTGGAATAAAAAATTGAAACAATAGCCACTGGAATTCTCATCAAGCGGAAAAATTTACGATTAAAACCAGACGGTTGCGTTTCATTTCCGCTAAACGATCACGTACGATCGTTGCCCGTCACAAAAAAAAAATTAAAAAAATAAAACCATCGAGGTTTTCCCCTAAAAATAACGCCGCATGAATAAAAGATTTTCTTATACCCATAAGCTTTCTCGATTGCATCATTTTACAGCGACACTTTCTTCTCTTTAATCCCAACACAAAATTATTTGATTTGTTTGAAAACGCACGGCTAAACACGAAACTTTCTAGTTCTAAGTCTAGTGTTAGTTCAATGAAAAATATACAACTAACCAATTAATACTAGAACTAACACTAACATTATTAATTAACTAACACTAGACCTAGAACTAAAAAGATTCTGATTTAGCCGTTTTAAGAAACGTACGGTTAAACCCGAATGTTTTTCGCTCTAGCTTGAATATTAGTTCTAGTGACAGTGCTAAGCAATACTAACTAGCACTACATAACGCTAAATTATTGTATATTTTTATTGAACTAAAACTAGAACTAACACTGGACCTAGAACTAGAAACATTCGGGTTTAGCCGCCTTGAGAGACGTGTGGCTAAACCCGAATGTTTCTCGTTCTAGGTCGAATATTAGTTGAAGTGACAATGCTAAGTAACACTAAGTAGCAGTACATAACACTAAGTTATTGTCTATTTTTATAGAACTAAAATTAGTGTCAGTTCTAATTTTACACTATCGCTAGAACTAACACAAGACCTAGAACTAGAATCATTCGGGTTTAGCCGTCTTGAGAGACGTGCGGCTAAATCCGAATATTTCCAGTTCTTGGTCTAGTTTTACTTCTAATATTGCACTAGTACTATCACTAGAACTATGTAACACAAGACCTAAAACTAGAATCATTCGGGTTTAGCCGTCTTGAGGGACGTGCGGCTAAATCCGAATGTTTCTAGTTCTCGGTCTAGTGTTAGTTCTAGTATTGCACTAACACTATCACTAGAACTGACACTAGACCTAGAACTAGAAACATTCGGGTTTAGCCGTCTTAGGAGACATGTGGCTAAACCCGAATGTTTCTCGTTCTAGGTCGAATATTAGTTCTAGTGACAATGCTAAGTAACACTAAGTAGCACTACATAACACTAAGTTATTGTATATTTTTATAGAACTAAACCTAGTGTTAGTTCTAGTTTTACACTATCACTAAAACTAACACAAAACCTAGAACTAGAATGATTCGGGTTTAGCCGTCTTGAGAGACGTGCGGCTAAATCCGAATGTTTCTAGTTCTCGGTCTAGTGTTAGTTCTAATATTGCACTAGCACTATTACTAGAACTGGCACTAGACCTAGAATGAGAAACATTCGGGTTTAGCCGTCTTAAGAGACATGTGGCTAAACCCGAATGTTTCTCGTTCTAGATCGAATATTAGTTCTAGTGACAATGCTAAGTAATACTAAGTAGCACTACATAACACTAAGTTATTATTGTTGTATTCGTTATTTCTTTCCATTTTAAAGCATTAAATAAAATAACAGTGTCTTCTGTTTGTACTTTTATTAAAAATGGATTATTTGTTTTTATAAAAACAATGTGAAAAACAATTTGTTTTTAATAAAAGTACAAACAGAAGACACTGTTATTTTATTTAACTAAGTTATTGTATATTTTTATAGAACTAAAACTAGTGTTAGTTTTAGTTTTACACTATCACACAAGACCTAGAACTAGAATCATTCGGGTTTAGCCGTCTTGAAAGACGTGCGGCTAAATCCGAATGTTTCTAGTTCTAGGTGTAGTGTTAGTTCTAGTATTGCACTAGCACTATCACTAGAACTGACACTAGACCTAGAACTAGAAACATTCGGGTTTAGCCGTCTTAAGAGACATGTGGCTAAACCCGAATGTTTCTCGTTCTAGGTCGAATATTAGATCTAGTGACAATGCGAAGTAACACTAAGTAGCACTACATATCACTAAGTTATTGTATATTTTTATAGAACTAAAACTAGTGTTAGTTCTAGTTTTACACTATCACACAAGACCTAGAACTAGAATCATTCGGGTTTAGCCGTCTTGAGAGACGTGCGGCTAAATCCGAATGTTTCTAGTTCTAGGTCTAGTGTTAGTTCTAGTGATAGTACTAGTGCAATACTAGAAGTTACACTAGACCGAGAACTAGAAACATTCAGGTTTAGCCGTCTTAAGAGACGTGTGGCTAAACCCGAATATTTCACGTTCTAGGTCGAATATTAGTTCTAGTGATAGTGCTAAGTAACACTAAGTAGCACTAATATACAGGGTGTATCTGAATGACTGCAACAAACTTCAAGGGGTGATTCTTTAGTGAATTTTAAGGGTACTTTGATATATGAACCATGGGCGACTTCGGCTCCCCTAAGGAGCTACACCCCTCCAAAAATGGCGGAAAATTTTGGTTTAATTTTTTTTTCTCAAAAACCATAAACGCTAGGAAAATGAAATTTGGGGAATATGTTTAATTCATAATAGAGCACATTTTCACCCTATATCACCTATTGCACCCTAAACTACTAAACGTAACCACCCCCGTTCAATTTATGCCTAGATTTTTTTTATGAAGATGATAAATACATCGGAAAAATTTCAGTTAGATAGATAAAACTATTCTAAAACTTTTTTGTCTCTCTGATGTTCTTCGCAAATTTAATAATTTCTGAGAAAAAAATATTTAAGCAAACACTAACTGTGAAGCTGTAGGGTTGTTAATCGAAAGTTGGAATGAATTTTTAATGAAAAAATCTTAGTAGGCTTTGCAATCTTTGTCAGAAATATTTTTGACGTTTAAATATCAGTGGTTTTCTTACTTTATTATTGTTTTATTTAAAATTTTGAAACGTCGAGTGAACGAGCGTAAATGCGATAGAACTTTATTCAAAAATTTATTTGAAAAACAATAATAATAGTAAGAAAAACTGACGTTTAAACATCAAAAATATTTCTGACAAAGATTGCAAAGCCTACTAAGATTTTTTCATTCAAAATTCATCCAACTTTTGATCGACAACCCCGTTGTTTAACCGACAGTGTTTGCTGTATTATCTTTTTTCTCAAAAATTAGTCGTTTTTGGAAAAATTTTAGAGAGACAAAAATGTTTTAGGATACTTTCATCTACCTAGGTAACATTTTTTTAATGTATTTATCATCTGCATAAAAAAATATTAGCAGAAATGTAAAGGGGGTGGTTACGTTTAGTAGTTTAAAAGGGTAGGTTGAAAGTACAAGTAGGGTCAAAGCGTGCCCTATTATGAGTTAAATATATTCCCCAAATTTCATTTTCTTAGCGTTAATGGTTTTTGAGAAAAAAAAATTAAACCAAAATTTTCCGCCATTTTTGAAAGGGTGTAGCTCCTTAGGGGAGCCGAAGTCGCCCATGGTTCATATATCAAAGTACCCTTAAAATTGACTAAAGAATCACCCCTTGAAGTTTGTTGAAGTCATTCAGATACACCCTGTATATGACTTAAAAATATTTGATCCGTTATATCCTTAGTCGGTTCTGAGGAGGTCCGTTATATTGAAGTTTTACTGTACACCAATTTATTTTCCTTCTTGGTTTCGGAATGAAGGAGAAACTCAATTAACCCAACTAACCTTAGTTGGTTTGGTTGTTGGTCAATCTTTTTATGGATAAATTGGCACGGTATTTATTTAATCCTTTTTCTTTTTCTAGAACGTACAACGGTCCTCAAACGTGTATTACATATGACGCCGTTAATGCAGCCTATTTAGATGCAAGGAAACGAATACGTAAGTTTAAAATGTATCTCCTTAAATTATTAAATTAATCATAAAAACAACAATGGATTTAATCAGACACAATAAACAATTAAAAAGTTATTGCTGCGATTAATATTTTAACTCATACAATAAGAAATATGATTGAATAAAGCACAAAAAAAAATAAATGAATAATCATGGAATTTTACCAAAAAATATTCCTTATAAATCTATTATTACTTATAATATTCATCATTAAAACATTTACTTTACCAGAAAGTAAGTAACAAAAAAAACCTTATTCAATAACTCCCTGATAATTATATTAATAATAATTTAAGCATGTTTGTTACCAAAATCTTCTGGAACAACCGGAAAACAATGTACATCAAAACTTCCAAAATACTACTTTAATCAAAAACACTACAAATGCCAAAAGTTCGTTTACACAGGATGTGGAGGTAACGACAATCGTTTCGACTCCAAAGAAGAATGCGAAACTCTCTGCAATTTAACCGAAGAAGAAAAAGGTAAATTAGAAGGATTAAATAAAAGCGAAAACAACTCGGTGGAATCACGTATTTTAAAAACGCAAGTTTCTCGAAGACTTAACACCGAAAAAGCTAACGATTCTTCCCCCACAAACGATAAATCATCAACCAAATCAAGATCGATTAAATCAAGATCAATTCAATCAAAATCGATTCAATTAAGATCGATTGATCCAACAACGATTCCCCCAACAACGATTTCGCCAACAACTCAACAAACAATTAAATCAAGGGGGATTGAACCAACGACGATTCAACCAACAGCAAGATCGGTTGAATCTGATTCTAATGAAATAACAACGGAAAAACAAAAAACTAGGAGAAGATCTAGAAAACTTTCTGGTAGAAGAGGAAGGAGGAGGAGAGTGAGAGGAAAATCTGGAAGGAGACCTTCGAGGAGGAATCGAGGGAAAAGTGCGAGGAATCAAGGGAAACGAAGGAGAAATTCGAGGGAAATGAATGGGAAAGCTGGGAGGAGAGCGAAAATTAATCGGAGAAAAGCGAGAAGTAGAAATAAAGCAGTTAGATTATCTGATGAAGAGGCTGAAGATATTAAAGATTCCGATGAAGTTAAGGAACGCCAAGAGAGTGATGAAACGAAGAAATCCGACGAAAAGGGAAATGATGAAAATGTTAAAGTTAATAATGAAACGGTTTCTGATGTTAAATAAATGGTTTTAAGGTTTTTAAATCCTTTTTTCGAAATAAAATAAATAAAAATTTTAATAAAAAAGTTATATTTATATATCATTTTTTGTGCTTATATAAATGAAGAAAAATCCAGCTTTGTACGTGTAATTAATTGTTACTCGTGGACTTTTTCATCCTTGCTAAAATTCTTGATGCATATTCGTGATGTCCAACTAGTTATGGAAAAAATACGTTCTCCTTTTTGGTCACTTCATAGTGTTGCAACTTCAAACGTCAAAATTTTACACAAATTAGTTTTTTGGAGTTGAGTTTATACTTGCTGATTTAGGTTAGCACTTTGAGTTCTTTTGAGGGTCTCATGATTTCATCAAATTCGGCGAGAAGGCATATTTATGGCTCTTATTATTAAAACCATAATAATAATAATTTACAATAAATCTCGAGGCGTTTTCCTTTTAAGTCGCTGATACAAATTTTTGAAACCCAAATTAAAGTTAGTAGCACTGGAACACTTATTGATGTTTTTGTAAATTTTTTTAGTTATTGTATACTTTTTTTGAACTAAAACTAGAACTAGCACAAGACCTAGAACTAGCATCATTCGGGTTTAACCGTTTTGAGAGACGTGCGGCTAAACCCCAATGTTTCTAGTTCTCGGTCTAATGTCAGTTCTAGTATTGCACTAGCACTATCACTAAAACTAACACTAGACCTAGAACTAGACACAAATTAAAGTTAGTAGCACTGGAACACTTATTGATGTTTTCGTAACATTTTTTAGTTAAATCTCTTATAACATTTTCAATAATCATTATGTTTAGTTCAGCGTAAAGTTGTTCACTGCGAATAAACTATGGCGCATCTACTGCTCTCTATAGAATTTTGTTTTGAAGAGATTGTATTTTTCGGATATTTGTTGTGGAAGCATTACTCCATACCGGGCAAGCATAGGTGACCAAAGATCTTATTAAAGCTTTATATAGTATTATAGTGTATTTAGTTTTCAGATTTATTAGAGGAAATAGTTGTTTCAATCGAGCATATCCCAAAGTTAATCTGTTGTTTAGGTGAATACGAGAATTTAATCGTTGATTAAGATGTATGCCTAAGTATTTGACAGCTTTTTCTTTAGGATTCCAATAAAGTTCTGTGTTATTGATTATAATCTTGTAGCTATTCTATAGCATCCTCCAAATCACTACTTTGGGTCATAATCAACATATCGTCAGCAAACAGAGCTTTTTCATTGCATCTTTGGCACGGTATATCATGCATAAATATATTATAATAATAAGCATTTTATTGTTTTTAATATTTACAATTTTTATCCCCTTAATACATTCTAATATATATATTATTAGTATATTATTTTCACCCTCTACCCTCTTCCTCCATTTCCTTACCCTCGGCTCCTCGGCCCAATCATCTCCTCATCCTTCCCTTTGTCTCCTTACCCCCACAACCATTCTCATCCATCGTTTCCCCTCTCCCCCCTCTCCTAAGATCTGCCCTCGGTCCAACTCCTCCTCCCTCAACTCACTGCACCCATTCAACATATGTTCCAACGTTTCCCATTCGTCCCTGCATAGCCTACACCACCTCTCCTCATCGGCCATCCAGTATCTGTTAGCTCTCTCCTCGTTTCCACAACGGAACCTAGCCACCAACTTCTTCCCTTCCTCATCTCCTTCCAATAACAAGTATCTAGGCAGCCCCTCCGTTATTATGTCCCTGTACCTTTCGTTATACCTCCCCTCTTTTATTTGTGTCCTTCTTTCCTGTCTCTGCACATCTCGGTCCCTAACTCTCAACTCCCTCCACATCTCCCTACCCACCCTTCGTCTACTATTTATCTCAGTTACCGAGTAGCCCGCTCGTCTATAATAGTTGTCTCTGTCTCCTTTCCCATATCTGATCTTTCCCTCTCTAATTTCCCTCCAACACTCCCCCAAGATCCCGCAGTTTGGCCTCCCTTCTATTCTTTCTTCAAATTTCACTGCTCTCCTGCCCGCCTCCACTCTGACCTTATCCACCTTTACCTCTTCCCTCACTATATACCCCGGTGTTTCCCTCGCCACCCCAAGCACCCATCTCCAGTATCTAGCTTGCACGTCCTCCAGCATTGCCTGCTCTCTCCATCCCCATACCTCTGCTCCATACATCATCACACTGATAACCAGGCCTTCAAACATAATCTTCCTCGCTGCCACATTCCTTCCAAAAACTCTCTTCCCCCAACCTCATACTTGTCCCATCACCTTATTCGCCTTTTTTGCCATAGCTGAGCCCAAGTCTGTTTGCACTGTATACGGCGGACCTGGAGGATAGATTGGGGAAGGGGCAAATGGGAGGGTTGGTGGTGGGAGGTAGAAAGGTGCATATGTTATCATACGCGGATGACATCGTGGTCATGGCGAGAGAAGCGGCGGAGATGAAAGATATGATAAAGACATTGGAAAGATATTTTAGGGGGAAGGGGCTGGAAGTGAATGTGGGGAAGACAATGATGATGAAGTTTTGTAAGGGGGGGAGAAAAAGAACAGAAAACTGGAGATGGGAGGGAAAAGAGATCGAGGAGGTTAGGGAGTATACTTACTTGGGGTATGTGTTCAGGGAGGACAACAGGGAGGGGTCGCATGTGATAGCATAAATATATTAAATAAGGTCTATCTGAATACGTACCATTTATTATCACACAAAAAGTTCGTTCTTGAAGATATGACATAAGTATGGCGGTAATATAGTCATCTAGACCTAGATGCAATAGTTTGAATTTTAATCCCTCCGTCCAAACTGTATCAAAGGTTTTAGCTACATCTAAAAATGCGATAGTGGTGTATTGCTTATTTTCGTCACATTACCATAATCCAACAATATAATGAATCCCATCTACTAACTTCAGTAACTACCGAGATCGGCAGAATCTCAGTAGAAGAACTAAAGGACAGCAAGGCTCAGATACCTAATATAGTAATAAAACACCTTCCGGAGAAACTACTGAGGCACATCACAGTAATTTTTAATCGCTGTCTGGAAGTTGGTTACTTTCCGGTAGTATGGAAAAAAGCCCAAATCCTAATGTTCAGAAAGCCAGGCAAAATCTTATCTAAGCTATTCGAACGAGTCATCCATCATCGACTACAAGAAGAGTTAAGCCTCCTCAAAATAATCCCAACCATCCAGTACGGATTTAGAGAGGAACACTCCACGGTTCACCAACTGGCAAGAGTAGCGGAATATATCGAGGCTAAAAAGTTGTTTCGCTGGATATAGCAAGGGCCTTTGATACTGTCTGGATTGAAGGATTAAAATACAAGCTCAATCAAACGGGGTTAAGCAACTATTTACTTGCAATTCTATTCTCCTTCCTGGAGGAGAGAATTTTCTTCGTCACCATCAATGGATACTCCTCCAGCACTCGAAGAATACTTGCAGGCACCCCACAAGGTAGTAATTTATCCCGTGCTCTGTTCAACATCTTTATGCATGATATCCCGACCAACGTAAACTTCGAAATGGCCATGTTTGCGGATGACATGTTAATAATGGGAGAAAACGACATCCTTGTTGATGCCATTGAGATACTTCAAAAGTCGGTGGACAAAATCCAGAAATGGTTTTCAAAATGGGCCATTCTGCTCAATGCCAGCAAATTCCAGATTTTTTCGCTATGGCTTTATCGAAATGCTCCTTACATTATTATAAACGATCAAGAAATACATCAGAAAGCAAAAGATGAAGCCATTAAATACCTCGGAGTTCTCCTCTCTTGGAAACTCCACATAACCTCAAAGGTCAAGCAAGGATATGCCAGGCTTCGCCAATTGTATCCTCTGATCAACAGAAAATCACCACTGCGAACTGAGTGCCCTCTACTTCTTTACAAAGTTCCATGAAGACTTAAATGTCCCAACTATCAGCGAATTTATTAAAAAACTAACTAAAAACTTTTTAACAATATCAGTAAGTGCTCTAGTGCGGTTCAGCATCAAGTTGGTCGCCAACAAATCCACACGCGTTTAAAAAGGAAGCTTCCCCAAGACCTAATAGCATCCGCTTCGGACTAGCATTTCACACGTTCGGAAGTTACATATTCTGTAATTCATGGTATTTATATGTAATTATTTCTTTTTTTTTGTATCAACGCAACCACGAAAAACATTGTCATAGTTAAATCGGTTTTAAAATAAATGAAAAAAAAAAAAAGAAAAACCTTTCTCAATAAATTCTGTAACAAGCACTAATTTGTGAATTGTTGAATGATCCGACCGAAAACCAAACTGTATGTTTGGGATAACATTTCTTTCCAGCAGCTGATCTTAAGTTTTCGCAATACAACTTTTTCAAACAATTTTGAGAGTCGAAAAGAGACTTATACGACGGTAATTAGATATTAGTTAAGTGGCTAGTAATATTCGAGGGGAGGTGTTTTAGAATTAAATTTGTAAAAGGTCATGCCCTGGGGCCTTCCTATTAGGTAGATTGTTAATTAAATATGTGATTTCGTCATTTGTTACTTCTTTATCTACTCTTTCTATTCGTGGAAGATGAGTTTTATTATATCTTTGAATAGTAACAGAAGATGACATGCTTTTCTCGACGTATGTGAGTACATGATAATTAGGGCTCGGATTTTATGCAAAATGCATCTTCTTTATTTTCTGGAATATTTTTTTCAAAATTGATTTCTGGGCGAATTACATAAAAATAAGGCAGATGGTACAATAAAAAAATTGCATATTTTGCATATTTTTACAATTTTTTTGATTGTTGCATAAATTAGCCTTTTACTGCATATTTTCGCATATTTTGTCATTTTACTAGATTTGTTTCTTATTGCTTAATAAAATAAAATATAATGACTGCGTGATTTTTAAATATGCGAACATACCTTTTAGATTAAAGCACAACACAGGATATTTTTTGATTGCGGGTTGGTTTCTTGTTTACAACGATTCACAGAAACATGCGGGGAATCCCTAGCGCTGTTGAGTTTAAGTTTAAGGAAATCCCCAACCATAGTTACTGTGGCTGTGTTCAGTGGATGTGAACATTAATCTACCAATCTATAACAACAATGCCTAAAGTGTCTTGTGTCCCAGTGGATAAAAAGTTATCCCGAACTAAATTTAAATAATGAGGAATTATTTTGTAAAACTTGTGCTAAAGTTGTAAGAATTTTTTAAAAATTAAGTCGTAACGTCTTAGCCAACGATTACGTTAGGTTTTTAAGTTAAAAATTAGAGTTTTAAGAGGAGTTGCCAATAGTTTGTTCCGAAATTGTATTTCTTATAGACTTTCACACTAGGAGTTAAAAAAATGGAAAACTGTTAAATTTAAACTAAATAAAACTATTTATATTAAATTTGATGTCCCATCTTCTTGGAATATGTTTTTACATATGTTTCTAGGCAATCGACAATAAAAAATACGATACATCTGTTAGAGTATCTATGGCTAACTTCTTTAATTATTCTTTTTTAAGATAACGTGTCAGAGGAAGAAAATAAATAGAACAATATGTGAAAAGGGCAAAACATATACAAAAATATGATAGAAATAGATTGATAACAACTATGAAAAATGTATATGTTTGCATATTTCCACATATTTGTGCATATTTTGAATAAAAAGCTTGCATATTTATGCGCATATTTCCTATAATTTGACTGCATAACAATCCGAGCTCTAATGATAATTCAAGATAATCAGCAACGGCTTGAGTTTTTCCTTCAACAGTGGAGAACTGATTCCCTTCATGGATAATTGTAGGAATTTCTTCGTGTCTTCTCAGTATTTTTCTTGTTGTTATTCACATTCCAGGATCTTTATTATCCATATTGCTTAGAAAATTCTGATAATCATTAATATCATCACTGTTGTCTTCACAAGCAAGAACATGGAACTTATTTTGGGTTAAGAGATCTAGATTAAAAGAATATCGTTTATGAATGTCATCTTCTAGACGTCATTCGACTCATGCCTCTTTTATAGCATATTATTCAATTAAAATAATTAATTATCGCCTTAAATTATGCAAAAACTTTAAAACAAATTTATTATTTCTTTTAGATGTCTCTCAACCTCATGGTGATTACAAACCAGAAGATGTAGCAACAGTTGGTGAACTACTTTTAGACGTTTCCGTAAACTTAGCACGAACGTAAGAACTTTAAACAAGTTTTTTTATGAATTTCCTCAATTCTAAAAGTTTTATATCATCTAATCCAATTGTTTTCATTTTATTTGCGTTAGTTATGGGTTATCTTACGAAGAAATCGAAAAAGCTCTTCCATTAATAGACACAAGTAAAACGTTAATCCGGGAAGTGTGCCCACCATATTTATCGAACGTAGAATGTCGCCCGGGAAAGTATCGAAGATATGATGGTCTTTGTACTAATCTTCAACACCCAACATGGGGAGCCACAAATACACCGTTTACGAGGTAAAAATAAATTTTAATTAGATTTTCCCATTTACGGTTGACATAAAAACGCTTTCATCTTTTTCTTAAAGGTTAATAGGTCCATTATTTTCTGATGGGATGTCAGCACCAAGAATAAGTGTAACCGGAAATAATCTTCCATTATCTCGAGTAGTTTCAAGGACAATGCATCCGGATGAAGGTTTCCACGATCACGCTGGAACCGTAATGATCATAGCTTGGGGGCAATTCATGGATCATGATTATACTTTAACCGGGACTCCTTTAGATCCCATCAATAGAAACGATCCCGAAGAATGTTGCGATCGTCCACCTCATTTAAAACATCCGTATTGCGACGAAATTTACATCCCTGAAGATGACTATTTTTACAAACTCTTTAAATTTAAGTGTATGAATTTCGTACGTTCATTCCCGGCTCCACGCCCGGGATGTCGATTGGGTTCCAGAGTTCCTTTTAACACATTAACTGGGGTTTTGGATGGAAACACCGTTTATGGAGTTACAGAAAAATTCGCCAGAAAATTACGATCCGGAGTTGGCGGGGAATTAAGAATGAATCCCGCTTTCTCTGAGTACGGATTAAAAGATATTCTTCCTTTGAAGCTTGATATTCCCGACGAGGGATGTACTCGAGCTAATAGCAGCCAATTTTGTTTTGAAGCCGGCGAAATTCGCGTTAATGAACAACTAGTTCTTACTTGTATGCATACTTTAATGGCTAGAGAACATAATAGAGTTGCAAGAGGATTAGCTGAGGTTAACCCGCATTGGGATGATGAAACTCTTTTCCAAGTAAAAAAAATAAAATAAAATCTTGGTGAAATTAAATTAAATTAATTTTTATTTTAGGAAGCTAGAAGAATTAATATTGCTATAATCCAACATATTACTTACAACGAGTTCTTACCGATACTTTTAGGTAAAGATGTTATGCAGAAATTTGGATTACTTCTTGAAAAAAATGTAAGTACACTAAAACAACAAATTGCAATATTCCCCGATTTCTCTATACGATATATATTAATTTTAATTTTAAAAGGGTTATTATCATGGTTATGACCCTAGTGTTAATCCTAACGTAATAGATGCTTTTGCCGCCGCTGCATATCGTTTTGGACATTCTTTATTACCAACAGCTGTTGAGAGATGGAGTAAAGCTCATAAATTTATTGGTAAGTTTAAATTAAACGATTCTAATAACAAATAATCATTTTGTTACATTTTTAGCTTCAAAAAGATTGTCAGATTTAATTAGGAGACCTTTCGATTTATACCGAGCAGGAGTTTTCGATGAATACTTAATGGGATTAATGAACCAAGTAGCCCAAGCTATGGATGATTCGATTACTCAAGAAGTAACGAACCATCTCTTTAAAAAAGTAGGGGCAAGGCACGGAATGGATCTGGTCAGTTTTAACATGCAAAGAGGTCGCGAGTTTGGTATCCCCGGCTACATGGAATTTAGAAAATTCTGTGGGCTTCCCGCTAGCGATCATTTCGAAGGACTTTTCGGGTCAATGCCTAACGAAACTGTTGCTAGATACGCATCAATTTTCGAGTAATAAATCCTAAAACATCTTAATAACAGTATAATTAAAATCGTTATTAATTTTAGACATCCAAATGATGTTGATTTATGGTCCGGGGGAGTTTCAGAACGCCCTCTTCCCGGTTGTATGTTAGGACCAACTTTCGCGTGTGTCATAGCAACCCAATTTAGTTATTCAAGGAGAGGAGATCGATTTTGGTACGAAAACGCCAACCAACCATCTTCATTTACACCCGAACAGTTAGAAGAAATTCGCAAAGTTCGATTGGCACGAATTATTTGTGACAATACCGATTTAATCGATACAATTCAATTATATCCTTTCGTATTACCCGATCATGAAATGTAAGTTTTATATTTTTGGTATAATTCAAGAATCATCATGTCGCTTAAAAATCGATATTTTTTTTTAATCGACGGGAAATTACTCAGCAAGCCGTTACAAATAAAAAAAATGCGGAAAAGTGTAAAATTTACCGAAAAATCACTTTAAAATTTCGACATGACGTCACTTGTTGTGGTTGAGTTAAACCTGATACTTTCTAGTTTTAGGTCTAGTGTTAGTTTTAGTTTATATACTATCACTAGAACTAACACAAGACCTAGTACTAGAATCACTCGGGTTTAGCCGTCTTAAGAGATGTGTGGCTAAACCCGAATGTTTCTAGCTCTGGGTCTAGTGTTAGTGCCATTTTTGAATTAGCACAATCACTACAACTAACACAAAACCTAGAACTAGAATCATTCGTGTTTAGCCGTCTTGAAAAACGTGCGGCTAAACCTGAGTGATTCTAGTTTTAAGTCGTGTGTTAGTTCTAGTGATAGTGCAATGCTAGAACTAACACTAGACCTAAAACTAGAATCATTCGGGTTTAGCCGTCTTGAGAGACGTGCGGCTAAATCCGAATGTTTCTAGTTCTCGGTCTAGGTTAGTTCTAGTATTACACTAGCACTATCACTGGAACTAACCAATGATGCTATCTCTAGGTCTTCTGTTACTTCTAGTGATAGTGTAAAACTAGAACTAACACAAGACCTAAAACTAGAATCATTCGGGTTTAGCCACACGTCTCTTAAGACGGCTAAACCCGAATGATTCTAGTTTTAGGTCTTGTGTTAGTTCTAGTGATAGTACAATGCTAGAACTAACACTAGACCTAAAACTAGAATCATTCGGGTTTAACCGTCTTGAGAGACTTGCGGCTAAGCCCGAATGTTTCTAGTTCTAGGTCTAGTGTTAGTTCTAGTTTTAAATGTTGTCTAGCTCTAAATTGTGGTATATTTTTATTGAAAGAAAAGTAGAATTAACACTAGACCTAGAACCAGAAACATTCGGGTTTAGTACATCTCTTAACCCATTAACGCCCAAATAACATTTTCTTTAAAAAGAAAGTATGTTGGTACATTTTTTTACTTAACTAAAACAACTGATACCTAAAAATATTGTTTATGTTGTTTGTCTATGTTAGTTTTTGCAAAAAAGGCTGATCTATAAATAGATGGCTGGGCATAATAATGGTACACACGGATTAAATCTCAAAAAAATTTATTGAGAACAATAACATTACATTTTAAAGTTTTTGTTATGAAACATACTAAAATAAGTAACACATAAGTGACATAAGGTAACATTATATTTTTGCAAACAGTAAGCGGTCGACTTTTGCACATTGGAAATTGACATAAACGTTGATTTGCTCTGCTTTCGATGAAATGTAAATTCTTATCGAGTCTTACACTGTCCCTGTGGTCTACTTTTCAAAACACTTGTGCCGGGACCAGTTTTTAAATATGTCTCCTAAAATCTTTGATGGAAATTGACTTCTTCCCATGAATTCTCCTATATAGCAAGAAGGAGTTTACAACAGCCATATCAATTATTCTTGTGACTAGACACCAGTACCATTTCTTATCCCTTATCGTTATAGAATGTTTTTCTAGGAGCCAATCATAATGGTGATTATAATGTCGATATAATCGATATAACTACTGGTTGTATGGTATCAAAATTTGTGGCCACACAAACATATTTGTTATCATTATATTTTACCAGCAATATTTTGTTTTCGCTATCAAATCTATGATCATAGGATCCTTGAGGTAACTTTTTTAAGTCTTTGGTTGGTCGCAATGGACATTTTGCAGTCCTATTTTCTCTGATAGTACCTGTTGCAAGTACATGCATTTCTTTTAATTGACGAAACAAGAAATATAAGCAACAACTTTTTGGACTTTTTACAGCAGATAGCACTTTCAAAACAACTCTAGTGGCAAGATGTTCTGATTGTGATCCGCTTTCCTTGCCAGTATAGAAATAGAAATAGCAATATAGAAATAGCAATATCCATCTTCGCCACAAAAATCGTATCGGCTTACCATTTATGAACTGTTTTAGTAAGTGGTGATCGTAATACCTTACAATCATTGTATCTATGGACAGATTTTTTTGAAAAATACAAAAATTTTCAAAATTTGCATTTATCATATCTAACAGCTTTTTATTATTCTGAAAATATATTAAAGACTTTATCTCAAGATAAGCATTTCTGGTCATATCATTTTTCATAATAGGCTGTCCTAAATCGGTCGTCTGACTAATAATCGTGCACAAATGGTAAAGTGTAGTAGCTGCTAAATATAATAAAGCCAATACAAATTTTAATCTCATCTTTTGGAATCACAAATCCGCGTTTATTTTTCAAACCAGCATATTTTATATACAGGGTGTATCTGAATGACATGCCCAAACTTCAAGGGGTGATTCTTTAGGCAATTTTAAGGGTACTTTGATATATAAACCATGGGCGACTTGGGCTCCCCTAAGGAGCTACACCCCGCCAAAAATTTTGGTTTAATTTTTTTTTCTCAAAAAACCATAAACGCTAGGACAACGAAATTTGGGGAATATGTTTAACTGGTAGTAGGGCACGTTTTCACCCTATTTGTACTTTCAACCTATCCTTCTAAACTACTAAACGTAACCACCCCCTTTACATTTTTGCTAAAATTTTTTTATGCAGAGGGTAAAAATTTATATGAGAAAGTACCCTTAAAATTGCCTAAAGAATCACCCCCTGAAGTTTGGGCACGTCATTCAGATACACCCTGTATACTTTATAAGTTGGGTTCATTTTACTCCAATTTGCATTTACCATCTTATGTTTCTACAATTTCCGGTTTTTCTGCACAGGTGCGAGAAATGCTAATGGTACATTATCTTCTTCATCACTGTAGCTCAAATCCTTGGAGCTGGGAGCAATCGAATTTTTAGGGATTTTAGACTTTTTCTGAGGAAGATTGTAGAATTACTAATGGCTTATTATCATCATGATCACTTTCATCCAAATCGTGAGCTTCAACCTCAACAAACCCGGTAATATCTTGTACAGGGTGGGCAAATTTGGGTGTTATTATAGGCTATCTCAGAAACTATAAGAGATACGAAAAAAGTAGGTGCCATGTCTCGGACTCTTTTTTCTAGACTAATCCAACACCAAACCTCTATCTTCTTTTGTTTTTAAGTTCTTGCCAAAAAGTCAAATTTTGGTGATTTCAAAAAATGCTCAAATTTCGTTTATTTTTGAAATTAGAGAAATGGGGTTGATACGTTCTTGAGACACTTTTTTAAGTAGAATATACTGGCGTTGAAAAATTTTAAACATACTTTATGATTTTTGAGATACAACACAATGTTGTATTTTTTTAAATACAAACTATAGTTTATTATGATGTTCCTGGAGAGAGCACACTGGAAAGAGCATACTTTTAGCTTTTCAATGATGTATCGCAGGTTCAATCCCAAAATCAATTCCAAAATAGTAAGCGGTATGTTTAAAATTTTGATTATAATAGGCGGGTCCAGACAGTAAATACTACCTACTATAGTGTATTATAGTGGCTATATGGTTTTGCACGAATATGACAGAATAAAGTTGGTTTTGTACCATTATTCAGGATTAAAGTTGGTTTTGTACTAATGAATAAAAACTTTGAATACTCACTTTGTTCACCAATAAAATATGGTTAGCAAGTAAAATTTGTTTATTAAAAATACAAGAAATGTATTAATTAACGAATAATTAAATATGAATAACAACTTCAGGAACTAAACAGTCACAGACTGTCATCTTCTTCTACTAAACTTACTGTTTGTAAGATTAGAACAGTTCGGTATCAATGAATACATAAGATTTAGAATTATCAGCTATGTTTAAAATTTTTCCATTGGCACTATATTCTACTCAAAAAAGTGTCTTAAGAATGTATTAACCCTATTTCTCTAATTTCAAAAATAAACGAAATATGAGCATTTTTTTGAAATCGCTAAAATTTGATTTTTTGGCTATAACTTAAAAGTAAAAGAAGATAGAGATTTGGTCTTTACGGGATTGGATTAGTCTCGGAAAAAGAGATCGGGACATGGCACCTACTTTTTTCGTATCTCTTATAGTTTCTGAGATAGCCTATAATAACATCTAAATTTGCCCACCCTGTACATTACGAAACTCAGTATTTTCCTCATCAAAGATTTCCTCGTTTGTCAGCTCATCTACCTCTGGTGGCAAAACTAATATATACGCTTCTATATGCTCAGAATACAAGTAGTCCATTACATCTTGGAGATTTTTAAAAACATCTCTTCTATTTACAGTAAAAAACAGAAAAAAATGTTTACTGTGAGCGTCTAGTAATCTATCGAGATATTTTTTGACAAAATCAAAGAATCTCCGAACAATTTGAAAGAACTGGAACTGACTTACCTTCAATTTATTTTTTATATAAACGAGCAAAATACTTTTTTAAGCACGCACTTCGAAATCAAGCAAACTCGGGGACTCACAAACTACTCCCATACAACGTTGTTTCACAAATCAGTATTGGTGATAAGTACACTTTGCCGGTATCCAAACAGCGGCTAGAGGTGTCAGCTTTTTTTTCTAACTGGTTTTTATGTTGATCTATAAATAGATCGCAAGTCAATAATGGGTTAACCCATTAGTAACCCAAAATGTCCCTTAAAAGGGACACTATGCACAAATGGGTTAAGAGGGCTAAACTTGAATGTTTCTAGTTCTAGGTGTAATGTTAGTTCTAGTGACAGTGGTAGGTAGCGCTAGTTAGCATAAGATATCATTATGTTGCATATTATTATTGCACTAAAACTAGAACTAACAACTAGAACTAGAAACATTCGGGTTTAGCCTTGCTTCACAAAACGTGACGTCACATCGAAATTTTAATGTGATTTTTTGTAATTTGCGACGGTAATTAAATTACAGTACTCAAACGGGTGCTGTAATGAGACTCCTTACAGCATCCCATGCTGTAATGGGATTTTAGTAACATTTTTCTAGTTGTCAATGTGACAAATTTTGTCTGTCGATGTTTAAACACGTTCTTAGCATCGAATTGAAGCAATTTCTCTTATTTTGGGAGGTGTACATAAAACATTTTTTTCAGATAAATACATTTTGTGTTTTGACAATTTCTAATTGTCAATTCAAATTTCTATTTTCAAGTGTTACCAACTGCTACATACCTATTTCCCTACGTTGTCAAAATTTATTTTATTTTTGTTCAAAAATCGCCACTCGTTTTTAACTTAAATTCGTGTATTTAATAAGTAAATTTGTAATATACTAATTCGGTACTTTCTTTTTATTTTTAACGTGTCTTTTGGGTCATTTCACATTGATTAAGCCACATGATGTTTCTTGAATTTTTCCATTTATTTTTATATTTATTTAGAAATTAATTAATTACCTTTTTAGAAATCCAAGAGTACCTTGTAGAAGTGGGGTGATACCATCCATGGACTTAAGTAAATGGGCAGAATATCCTTCGGAGCACAATTTTAATCACTTTAATTATGATCCTTCATTAGGAAAATAACTAAAAAAAGAGAAAATAAAACTTTAAAAACCTTTTTAAACAATGCCATCAAAGACCAATAAGCCTGAACTTATTTCATAGTATTTTTACTTACTTTAAAATCATCCGAAAAGCCTGATAAACGAAAACTACCTCTGCAAATTATAGACAGAGACATTTGTTACAAATTCACGTTACAAAGCACTTAATATTGTATTAAGAATTCCATTCTAATTCCTTTAATTTATTTACAACTAAAAAATATCTTGTAAATATTATCTTTAACACCACATAGAAATGAGAACTCGAATTGTCTTCATACACTATTTCGTTTTATGTGTAAATAATTGTTAGTTTTTTTGTACTTTGAAGGAAAAAAATAAAAATATTTATTAAAAACGAATTATTAAATTATTTAAAAAATTTTAGGTTATGTTTCAAAAATTGCCAACTTCATGTTAAATAATTTAAAGAGATTTTAAAATTAAAAAAGAAGTAATTAATAAATTTGCATTTATCGTCAATATTATTATTAATAAAATCATTTTTAATTAATTAAAAGATAGTATAAAATTTTATAAAAAGAATTTAAAAATTTAAATTCACCGCACCGAAGTTCTCCCAAAAATTTGTGAGGTTATGTTTGTCCAACCTACAATAACATCTCAATTTTCCAAAAAGAACTCATAAATACCATCAATTCTCTTAAGATAAGTAAATCAACTAATTTTTAAAAAAATTTACTCAAATACAAAAATGACGAGTGATTCAGTAAAAGATAACCTAGCTTCTGCAATAAACATCATTCCAAACCGAGAATATCTTCTCCAAGGTTCCGTGGTGGATCAATACGTCGAAGTGCTACTTCATCGTTTACGTGGATTGTGCGACAATGTCGATGATGGTGCTGAAACTTTCTACGATCACGAAATGTGCTTCACGTTGGGTATGAATACTCCTGGAACATCCGCTCTTCCATTAAGAGTTAGAAGAGCCTTAGATTATCAAGATGCTCCCTATCAACTAAGATACATTGGGCAACAAGAATTAGATAAAAACCGACCTACTATAGTGAGATCGAGCATTGATGTAGCTTGTAATTCAGCTATCGTGGAATTTTTGCAAGAACTTGGTTGTCGATTGGATTTTGAGTACACCGCTCGCGGGTATATGTTTCGAAAGGGTCGAATGAAGATTACCGTTTCAAAAATTTGTAAATGTGGGGTTGGAAATAAACCGGAAAATTTAGAATTGATTTCGCAGAGTTATTTGGTCGAGTTATCCGTTTTAGCTCCACAAGGTTATGATGCGATAGCTGAAGATATGAGGTTGTTTGCTGAACAATTAAAACCTCTTGTTCATTTGGAAAAGATTGATTATAAACGATTATGATATGAAAATTATTAAATAAGGTTAAATCGATTTGCATGATTTTTAGGTTAGGTAAGCACTTTATTTGTATTTTAAGTATTTTTTATTTAAATAAAAATAATTATTTTAGGTGATTTTAATTAATTCATAGATATTTTCTACCCCAAAAAGAAAATGCTTTAGAATAAAAGAGTATTTTTAATTAAAAAGGATTATGTAGGCAACCAATTTTGCAGGTGTGTTATTTGAGTTGCATTTTACAAAAGAAAATTTTTGTATACATTTTTTCTTAATTTTTCAAGTTTTGAAACATTTCGAAACAAGTTTTTATTATAAAATCACCAATTCTTAATTTTTTTAAAGATATTTTTTAATATGGTTAATTTGTTTTAAAATAACTTTCCATTTTTTTCAAAATTCTTCAAAAAAAGAAGTATTACATCTTAAAAAAAGTCGTTAAAGATGTTATATAGTTATCGAAAACGATGAAGATAAAGACAAGATAATTATAAGGAACTATTAACTTTAAGTGTATAATCCGGATAATAATCTTGAATAGGTTCATTAACGGACCGGATATTCCGGAAGATTAAAGGGCCGTATGGATAATTAGAGAGCCTCCGTAGCTTTGTATCGCACCCATTTCGAGATAGTCTCTTTCTCTTGGTTTTATTCCAGCTTTCGAGCATATCTCCACGAGCGTCAACCGCGTGATTTACGGTATATCCCCCGCGTTGCTGCCTCCTCGTTGCCGTTCGTAAGCAGATTACGAGATCTGCGAATATTCGCGGGGAGTTTGCAATAAATTTTTATGAAACCCATTTTCGGAACGCGTTTCTACTCAACTCCAACAACGCAAACCGATTTATTATAGATATTTCCTTTTTTAAGTCAAATTTTCATCTAAATTTCGATCCGAATATGAAGCCGACACATTTTATGGTGTTAATACGTCAAAATTGATTTTATTTAATTTACACATCCGCTCGCCATCAGAAAAGTTTCGTTTTAAAGCTGTTCTGTGCGGAAAAGTTTTAGTAAGCAATTAGTGGATGGGAAAAGTTCGGGTTAATTGTCCTTGAAAACGGGGACACTTTTAAAGGTTGTTAACGTTGTGGCGTCGCCGTTTTCTCTCCGGGCCCTCTGAGGTAGTCGATTCTTTTGACGTTGATATTAAAAATAAAATCGAGAAAAAGTCACCGATCGCAGGAAGTAAAAGGGATTAAATTAGCAATTTCTCTACAAAGAAGAAAATAAATGGAAATTCTTATTGCTACTGAAGCGATTTTTTTTGACAAGCAATAAAAAATTTAGAGCAAAATCATTCAATATAAAAAATTGAAATTGAGAGAACTTTTAATATAAGAAATTGGAAAATAATGTCAGTAATTCCATGCAGTCTATTTTGTTGTTGTGGCCAAATAGGACGAATAAAAGGTTGCATGGAGATTGTTTGGGTTTCATACAATTATGAAGTTATGTCATCTCAATGAGCCTTTGGTTTACGTGCGTTGTAGGTTCTACAGAACGTTTCCTAAGTTGCTGTGCAGAATGTTTTATGATTTTTATTGCATGCAATATTGCCGTGAATACTGACGATTTCAAAGTCAATATATTACACAACCCCAAAGCCTGATTTGCTTTCTTTCTTGTATGCTTTGGAACATAGGCTATTGAACTTTCCTGTACTTATTATAGCAGACTTTAATTTACTTGATTATGTTAAGGGTCTTGATACTACTGTCGGTGATGGAAGAACACAAGTGTTTCGAAGAGCATGTCATTTTCTAAGCCTGTGTCAACTGAACCATATGCTGAACTGCGACGGGAGATTGTTTGATTTAGTTTTAACTAACACTGAGCATCAGTTCCAACTCGTACGTGATGACCTGCCTTTTGTATCTGAAGATTTGTACCATCCTTAAATATTAGTCGTTATGATTTTCGCAGAGCCAATTTTTATGGCTTGTATGGTGATTTCCTCGAAACAAATTGGTCCTTTCTTGATTAGTGTATAGATGTTGATGCTGTGCGGTTATTTTACATGAAGAATGATTAAAAATCTTTTAAAGTTAAAAGACTTCCATAGAAGAAAGTGGAAAATCCAAAGAATTGCGATTTATATCGTGCGGAGTTTGGAAGATTGAGATATTTGATTAAGCAAAAGATCTCTGATTTGTATATGTATAGTCTTTACAAGTAATGCTGAGCGGTCATTGCGCTCTGATCCTCGTAGCTTCTGGAATTATATAAGGCATAAAACTATGATTACACAACCCTCAGCTGAAATGGCTTTTTTTTCTACGATACTCGAGTTTTTGGTGGTGACTCTACCTGCCAGTTGGTTGATTCGCACTCTATGTATCCATCTATCATTTTAAAGATTATCACTGTGGAACAAGTTCTTGATCTTCTTAAGAAGTTGCCGAACAAATTTACGGCTGATGATAATAACTTTCCAGCGTGTTTTGTTCGTGATTGTAACGCAATTTTTGCGTAATCTTGTGTCTAAAGACGGGTGAGTTTCCTAAAATCTGGAAGCGATCACGGATAATTCCCGTTTCTAAATTACATATAATTTTCGTATAATTTGTTTCTATGTCAAATATTTCGCTAAAGTATTTGACCAAATCATCTATGGGGCTATTAATCCGCAAGTTCAATCGTTTGTATCGCCGCACCAGCATGGGTTCATTAAGCGCCGTTCAACGGTTACTAATCTTGCGGTGATTACAGAAGTAATATGTGAATCCTTGGATAGGGGTTATTAAGGGGATGTGATGTACACTGACTTTTCTAAGGCGTTCGATGCGATCCATCACAATCCCCTCCCCCAGAAGCTCAGTATGTTTGGTTTTTTCTCTAGGCTTATGTGTATTTATCATCGTATTTATCAAAGAGGGCTCTAACTTACACGATCTGATGTCCCACAGGGCTCTAACTTGGGTCCACTACTGTTTGTAATATTTATTAACGACTTACTAAATAGATTGTGTGGGCTTATGCTGATGATCTTAAGATATTTCGCCTTATGACCTCGGAAGATGACGTGGCTTCGATGCAGTCGGATCTTGATATCTTAGTGGAATGGTGCGATCGTAATTAGCTCAGGATTAATGTGGAGAAGTGTAACGCTATCACTTTTACATGTAGAACTACTCCTTTACCTTCATTCTACTGTATAGGTGGAATTTCCCTGCTTAAGTTGACTTCGGTCAGAGATCTGCGAGTAACTTTTGATAGCAGACTATCGTTTATACCGCACCGCTTTGTGCTCTGTACTTCTCGTTTATTCACGGATTCTGCAGTATACATATCGCTTTTTCGGGCGCTTGTTCTGCCGAGACTGGAGTATGGTTCTGTTATATGGTCACCGCATTATATCTCGCATCGCCTTTTATTGGAGAGAATTTATGAAAGGTTTTTAAAGTACGGTTTTTAGTAAAGTAGTAGGTCTTTAAAATACCAATCTTTGTTGCAACGTCACCATTTTTCTTCGCTTCACGAAGAGGATGATCTCGACGTTAGATTTATTGTAAAGCTGGTGAGTGGTGAGACGGATTTTAACTCTTTCGTCCACTTCGGTGTACCCAGCCACGCTACCTGATACAGCTGTGTCTTCTATTTGAAGAATAGTAGTACCAACGTGCAGGCTAGCGCCCCGCTATAGAGAATGTGCAGGCTTGTAAACCTGAGAGATGATTACAATCTTTTCGCTTAGTATTTAATTGATTCTTGTCTTAATTTAAGTTTGTATTTCTGTATAATATAATATTGTCCTGTAATTGGTACTTTATTGGGCAATAAAGATATATATTATTATTATTAGCACACAATGCTGCCACGGAGATGTAGTGATATATTAAATGCTCAGAAGAACTACGTGGTAATATCTTATCTAAATGTTATGAATTTATACAGCCCTCTGTAACAACATTTTATGTTGCTATGTAAATGCAGTAACAACGTCTATACAGCCTATATTTTCATGGAAGTGCTGTGGTGACAAAGACTGCATACAATGTTGTCGCTGAAATCTTTATGACAAGATAATGAACGATGAAAGCTGCCAGATGATTATCCTCAGATCATTTTTACGCTAATTCCAGAGATATTTTCGTTTTTTCTTTTCTCATCGTCTCAATGAAAGATTGTCGTGTTAGAGAGTTACAATATTGAAATACCACAGAATCTTTCCCCAAAGAACAAAAAATTTGATTTTGACATCTATTTTTTACAATATTAATACTATACCGGGAATTTCATATAACTCGCAATATATGAATGCAGTAAGCATAGTTACGAAACTAGTATGCACTTGCACTGTCCAACATAAAATGCAACATAGCTTAATAGTACAGGCACTATACCTAGAACAAGAATCATTTGGGTTTAGCCACACGTCTCTAAAGATGGCTAAACCCGAATGTTTCTAGTTCTAGGTATTATAGTGTTAGTTCTACATAATAACAGTGGAAGTGTAAAACTAGAATTAGGCTAAATCCGAATAATTTTAGTTATAGGTATAGAGTTAGTTCTAGTTTTACACTTACACTGTTACTATATAGAACTAACACTACACCTAGAACTAGAATCATTCGGGTTTAGCCGTCTTTAGAGACGTGCGGCTAAACCATTCTAGTGTTGTATAACAATTAAAACTAACACTAGACCTAGAACTAGAAAGTTTCGGGTTTAGTGTTAGTTCTAGTTTTACTCTAGCACTGTTACTATATACAGGGTGCCCGGAAATTGCGTTCATATATTTAAAGGTGTGATTCTACATAAAAAATCATGAAGAAAAGTTCACATAAAGGTGTGTCCTAAAATGCTTTCTAAGGGAGGTAGAGCGGTTTGAAGAAGACGTTCAATATGTGGTTATTTCTCATTCTTAATAGGCTTCTTTCATTGGTTTGATTTAAGCTGCATCGAGCACCCTTTCTTCCACTTCTACAGTCCTCGTAGTGCAAGATCTTCCACAGTCGTAACGATTTTCCTTAAAGCGCCCAGTTTAACACAATCTTTCATGAATAGAAGCGAACATTCGTTCACAGGGAAGTTGTAGATTTGGAGATCGTTCTGCGTACAATCTTCGTGCTTCTCTGGCATTTCCATCAGCTCTACCGTACGTAAAGTGAATGTTTGCCATCTCTTCGTTTGAGTGTTGAACCATTTTGATTTAATTAAACGTAAATTATATATAGTGGTTGTTGCACTAAAATAATTTTTTATCGACCGCTTGACAGCAAAGATCAACAAATGAAAGGAGCCTACTAAGATTTTTAATGATAGTTTAATACACATGTTTGTGTGCAGTATTTTACTTAGGCCCACTTTTACCACCTCCTGATAAATTTATCCGATAGATAAATCCAATTCTTAGCCAATGAGAGCGCTTAAAACCGCCGTAACCATGGCAACTATCCTCTAGATAGTTTATCAGGAAGATGGTAAAAGTGGGCCTTAGTATTATTTATCTTGAAAACGAGTGGTCGTAGACCATTTTATAAGCAGAACATTTTTTATGTATTTTTTTCCGTAGATTCTAATTTTGAGGTTAAAATAGTGAAAAGATCAAAGCAAAAAAGAAATATGGGAAATAAATTGCGCCCCTTATCCCTTATTTCCGCAACTGCACATTACTTCTAATTTTTTATTCGATTATCGTATTCGCCCCGTAAAAATAGCTAGATATGCAAAATTTCGTGTTTCTAACCCTAGTAGTTTTTGAAATAATGAGAAATAACCACATATTGAACGTCTTCTTCAAAGTGCTCTACCTCCCTTAGGAAGCATTTTAGGACACACCTTTATATGAACTTTTCTTCATGATTTTTTATGTAGAATCACACCTTTAAATATATGAATGCAATTTTCGGGCACCCTGTAGAACTAACAGCCGTCTTAAGAGACGTACGGCTAAACCTAAATGATTCTAATTCTAGGTATAGTGTTAGTTCTAGTTTTGTACTTGCACTATTACTAGAACTAACATTAGACCTAGAACTAGAAACATTCGGGTTTAGCCGTGCGTGTCATAAGACGGCTAAAGCCGAATGATTCTAGTTCTAGGTATAGTGTTAGTTCTAGTTTTACACTTCCACTGTTACTATATAGAACTAACACTATACCTAGAACTAGAATCATTTGGGTTTAGCCGCACGTCTCTAAAGACGGCTAAACCCGAATGATTCTAGTTCTTGGTCTAGTGCTGCATAACAATTAAAACTAACACTAGACCTAGAACTAGAAAGTTTCGGGTTTAGTGTTAGCTCTAGTTTTACTCTAGCACTGTTACTATATAGAACTATCACTATACCTAGAATTAGAATCATTTGGGTTTAGCCGTACGTCTCTTAAGATGGCTAAACTCGAATGTTTCTAGTTCTAGGTATAGTGTTAGTTCTAGTTTTACACTTTCACTGTTACTATATAGAACTAACACTACACCTAGAACTAGAATCATTTGGGTTTAGCCGCACATCTCTAAAGACGGCTAAACCCGAATGATTCTAGTTCTTGGTCTAGTGCTGCATAACAATTAAAACTAACACTAGACCTAGAACTAGAAAGTTCCGGGTTTAGTGTTAGTTCTAGTTTTACTGTAGCACTGTTACTATACAGGGTGTCCCGTATCTTCCGCATCAGAGCATTATACGGTTGTAGGATACATTATTCTGAAGCGATCTTTCTAATAAAATTTTTTCGAAATGTTTATAATAACCGCACGGGAACTGTTTAAACGAACTGTTTTTCGTCCAATCAGCAGATCGCAATCAGACTCAGGTAATCGGTGCCACCCTCGGCCGGTCCGCTACGCCGATGATAACTCGTTTCCTACGTGTACTCACCAATGGATTCGTCACGCGAAGAGAAATAAACTTTTTCGGTGAATCAAACTCGTCCGCTATTGGACAAAAGCGGATAACTTTAAATTGTTCCCGTGCGGTTATTATAAACATTTCGAAAAAATTTTATTAGAAAGATCGCATCAGAATAATGTATCCTACAACCGTATAATGCTCTGATGCGGAAGATACGGGACATCCTGTATAGAACTAACACTATACCTAGAATTAGAATCATTTGGGTTTAGCCGTACGTCTCTTAAGACGGCTAAACCCGAATGATTCTAGTTCTAGGTATAGTGTTAGTTCTAGTTTTGTACTTGCACTATTACTAGAACTAACATTAGACCTAGAACTAGAAACATTCGGGTTTAGCCGTGCGTGTCATGAGACGGCTAAAGCCGAATGATTCTAGTTCTTAGTCTGCATAACAATTAAAACTAGAACTAACACTAAACCTAGAACTAGAAAGTTTCGGGTTTAGCATTGCGTCTGAAGACGCCCTGGTTTCTATTATAATATATTTTTGTATATTGCATCTTAAGTGAAATTTATTGTATAATATTGAATGTGTTAAATTTATTAAGACAGAAACGAACATAAAATATTATCAGGTTAAGTTAGTATAAAAAAGAAATGGAGAGTTGATTTATAGATGTTAGGACAAGATTTATGGGCCAAATTAAAGCTAAAAGATCATATTTTAAGATGATTCATAGAGTTTGTCAAAAATCTGGTGGAAAAACCTTCATGAAATATAAAATACTTGTTAAAATTTTGTTATCATTTCAAAAGATTTCCTTTTTTGCGCGTTTTGTTTTAGGAAGGTTGTAAAGGGGGGTTTTACTCCAAGAGAATATCCACCACAGAGGTTAAATAGCTGTTCCTGGGGTACGTAAACCGCCCCCAGTTTGTTCGGCGGCGGAGATACGCGCACGAAATATTTTATTCACGTACCAACCTCTTGTTACCTTACAACGTGTAGTACTTCAAAAGTTAACGCCCCTTTGTTCTCGAGCGTTGATTGATGTTGGAAATGCAACGAACGCTTAAACAGTCAAGATGTTTCGTTGCCTTTGCTTTCTTCTATTTTACAGGTTGAAATGAGAACATGAAAAAACTATTTAAAGCAAAACCTTTTTTATAAAATTGTTAATTGAAAATTGTAATTATTATTTTGTACGATTGATAAACAATGAATATTGAAATCGTAGGATTAATATCATCCATTAATGTATAAACTCATTAACATTGAAATAATTTATTAGTTTTGTTTGGTTTTAAATTCGGAAATAATGTACGGAAATGTTTTAATATAACGGGTTAATTTTGATAATGAAACCGTCAATATTTTCATTTAATTTATCTCCTATGTAGAGTTATTTGTTTGTCATTTCCAACATAATATCAAGTTGTGTCCGAAATGATTATATTACTGTTAATTTTATTATTGTTCATTAAAATTTTGCACTAATGGGAAAGATTCAATTTAAATCGCAACGATAATTATCTCTTTTTGCTTTTATTTCCGGCGTAATGGATGTAAAAAGAATCTCCATTCATTAAATTCGGGTCAGAAAACCGTAACAAAAACATTTTTTTTTAATAAAAGGCATGTTGTGAAAGGGTCGCAGGGTATTCATAAAAAACCTTTAAACGTGGCGTTAAAAAAAAGATTTTTTTAAATATAAACCAGTTTTTCTTTCGGATGTTATGAATAATTTTCTTTCTTTCAATCTTTCGGTAGTGAAAATTTTAAAACGAAATTAATTTAATAGTAACTTTTTTTCCCCGTTGGGAAGTAAAAATCGTTCGGAAATAACCAAGCTAATGTTTATTTCAGCAGCTCTCCGTGTAATGAAATCACCAATGAACGACATTTTCCGATATTTCTCTTTGCCCCCGGGAGAGACGATTCGAAAGAGCCCTGTTGAGGGGATTGGGTTGAGGGGATGACGATCTTCCTGGAAAACCACAAGGCCAACCCGCTAAATTGCTTAATAAATATTTACCCAGCATTTGCCAGGGACAAAGCCGTAATAACAGCGTTAAGAATATAATTAAGGGGCTTCGAACGTGCGAGGAGTAAGGGGGAAGGTGGTTACGATTAAATTTCCTAGTTTTAATTAAATCAACGCGATAATTTATAAGGTAACTTCGGTTAACCCTCCCTTTTATGTCTAGTTTAGTCCTTGATTCGAAACCTATTCATTGAATATTTACTAAAATTAACACATCAAATTTAAAGTAATTTTAGACATTTTAAAGAAAACCCCAAATAAACTTTATTCTTCGAGTAGTCCAGTAATGTTCCTTAAATATCGACAGTACTACTTTCGGAGTTAGTCCATCTTCAGCTGTCGTCTAAAAAAAGCTCTGTAGATATTTAATGAACATTACCGGAAGTAAAGACTCTTTTTTAATCAATACCAAATGCAGTGTATTATTTAATTATCGTACCCGACGTCATCATTGCAAGTATGCAACCAATATAACACTATTGGTATTGGTATACGCAAATTGCGTACAAATCGCGTATACTGTGATATTGGTTGCTAACTTTTAATGATGACGTCGGGTACGATAATTAATTAACACACTGACACAGATATCAATTTATGGTCTTTTTAGAGACGAAAGTTGGATGGACTAATTCACCTATCCAAAGTGAAGAAATTCCTTTCTCTAAACCCTTTCCTCTTTCTAGGGCACTTCTTCAGGGTGTCTGCTTAGAGAAAGGTTTACCAACCCCACATCTTCATCTTTCACATCGTTTTCTCATGTTCTCCTTCGACCGATGTTGGTCATCTCGCAGCCATGTTCAATCCTCGCTCTCCTGTCCCCCGGTTCTAACTTCTCCATTTCCCTTGCTGTCCATCCTTTCCTCATACCGTTCCATGCACACCAAAAACATAAACAAAAAACACCGATTATACTGATAACTTTTAATCTATTAATATTTCTGCCCAACGTACCCACTCGAGAGGAAAGTGTAATTTCCTCCCCCTCTCCACTCTTCGTTCATCGCTCAATGTTGCCATTCACCATGTCCTGGTGTTCGTTCTCTCGTCGTCGTGTTTCATGGACATGAATCATACATATAATACTGTTAACCTTTATAACTATACATTATTAATACACAACATATCCGATCGAGGGGGAGATATACCTATCTCCTCCTCTCCTCACTACTCCCTTTTCCGGCTTCAGTGTCATCACTTACTAAGCTTCAGTCTCTCCAGCTCTCTCTCTCATACTCTTCTTTCCTCCTCATCATCTCCATCATTTTACCGCGCTTTCTAGCATGCACTTTACCATGTTAGTTTTTCACAATCATCCCTTACTGCTGTAAACTCTTCACACTTGCAAAGTGTGTGGGCCAGACTGTCGTCCTGACCAGCACCAGACCGACTCTGACTTTCCGATGTTATGAAGGTACGTCTTAAAGTTTTCATGTCCTGGCAGAGTCTGCGTTAAATAGAAGTCTGCCTCTCCCCATTTTCTATCTATCCAGTCCGCTATGTTTGGTCCGCCATTTTTCCTGACAGATTTTGACAGTTCTTTTCTTTAGGTCTGAAGCGGACTTTTTCCCTCTTTCATATAACAGACTTCTCTGCTCCATCAGTAGGTACATAGGCATACTTGCAATAACCTCCGCTCCCCTGTACTCCTCAGTACAAATTTTCTGTTCACTGCTCTTAACATCACTACGTATCTCTTATATTATCAGATGTAATAAACTATGAGAAAATAATGAATCCTCAATAGCAAGAAAACCACTCAAGTGAAATAGTTAATTCAAAAGAAGAGACAACTAGAATAACCACCACACAAACTACACAAGTAATTAACTTAAATATATAGGGACTGCCAAACAAAGTAAATCACATTATTGCTATAACAGAGCACTGGATGACAGAACAAGAAATAAAAGCACTATACATACCAAATTATAACATTGATACATACTATTGCAGGACACAGTATACACGCGGAAGAGTTCTATTTTCTATAAAAAAAAGAGTATTCCGCAGAAGTATTGAATCTCTCGATATTTAATAAAGAAAAGTGTATTGAGTTGTGTTCTGTAGTAATACCCAAATTAAAATCTATAATTATAGTAGTCAACCACTCCCCCATGCATAGATTGTATGATATATTATTTAACAGATACACAATTGAATGAAAGAATATTTATTATGGGTGATTTCAATGTTTGTATAAATGAAAACACAACTTTAAAGAATGATCTTATCATAACAACGAGCGAATTTGGTTTATACCCGTTATTAAGTGAAGCTTCCCAGATGTGTTGATAATATTTTTACTGACAAATTCTTATCAGTTCTTAAGTTGGAAACAGTAAATTTTCACCTCGGAGACCATCTTGCTGAAATACTGATCTTTAGCTTGGTACCTGGAAAAAGAAAACATAAAACGATGAGCAACTTTACGATGAGAACTATTGAAAGATTCAAAGTCTTGCTGACAGATTGTGACTGGTCTTACATAGCAAATGCAGATGCACAAAATAGCTATACATACTTTTACGCTAACTACTTACACTGCTATAATTCAGCTTTTCCTAAAATCGTAACAAAAGAGGCAAAAATGAATTGTAAAAAATGGGAAGCAGAAACATTAAAAAAATGAAAAACCAGTTAGATGCCTTGAACACAATAATAACCGTAACTCAAGACATCAGCCTAAACGATACGTATAATAATTTGAAAAAAAAAGTATAGAGTAGAAATAGCTGTGGCAAAGAAGGAAGCAAATGGTATTTATTCAAAGTTTTGAGAATAAGGTCGCAGCCGTTTGGAAGCTTGTAAAGAAAGCATGCGGAAAAGGTGAAAATAAATCGCAAAAGCCCTCTAACTTAGACATAAACGTTTTGAATGACTCATTCGTAAACTGCGGGCAATTAGACTCTAGCAACAATTCGAATAATACAAATTCATTTCTACTATTGAAACAGAAACAAAGAAATACATCGCTTAATCAGATTACGGACTTAGAGGAAGAGGAACTGCTACAAATAGTAAAAGACCTAAAAAAAACGAGTACACAAAGAAGTAATAACTTGTGTTTCTAAACAACTAACACACATTTTTAATAAATGTATCAAAGAGGGAATTTTTCCAGAAGAGCTAAAATACGGGAAAATTTTACCAATACAGAAACCTGGAGATCCCAATGACCTGAATAATTACCGTCCAATCTCTGTCCTGCCTACAATGTCCAAAATGTTGGAAATTGTCATAAAGAAGAGCTTACTTAATTATCTGACTTATGAAAACTTATTAACGACTTACCAACACGGTTATCAACCAGGTAAATCCACAAACACGGCACTGTTTAATGTATTACAAGTGATCATAAGACGTTTTGATGAACAAAAATATACTCAAATCGCCTTTTGTGATCTTAGCAAGGCTTTTGATCTTGTAAATCATGACATTCTTACTAAAAAATTGAATAAATACGGAATAAGAGATAAGGCGCTTAACCTGCTAGTTTCATATCTGGATTAGCGACAACAACAAACTCACTGGAAAGGTGAAATATCGGAGTCGAAACAGGAGTTCCGGAAGGTTCGGTTGTTGGACCGATTCTTTTTTTGATCTACATAAATGATCTGCCGGATTTTGTAGCATCAGATTCACTCTGTCTTTATGCGGACGATACTTCCTTCATAAACGTGGAAAAGGATATTGAAAAAGTTCAAACAAAAGCTAGTACAACAATGGTTGAGGCAGAAAAGTGGTTCAACTCGAACAAATTACAATTAACTAAAACTAAAACCAAGTTACTCACGTTTTATACGAAAACCAATGATCACGTTACAAATCAAAAGACCAAATTCCTTGGCGTGGTGTTTATGAAAACCTTGAGTTGGTAAGAGCATATATCTCAGCTTAAAAAGAAACTAGTAACTTCAATATATTGTTTGAAAGTAATGGTAAAAGACTTACCATCGGCTGAATCACGAAATGTATGGCATAGCAATATGGGGTGCTGCCAGTGACCTAAAAGAAGTTTTCAAACTACAAAAGAAAGCGATAAAAACGCCAGTAGGTCTAAAACAAAATCAGAGTTGTAGAGGTCACTTTAAAACTCTAAAAATACCGACATTACCATCCTCATATATACTTACGTGCCTAGACTATATACACAAAAACAGGGATTCACTAACCACAATTACAGAGTCTCACCCCTACTGCATCAGACAAGGAGATGATATCAAACTTCCATATCACAGAACAACAAAATTACAAAAAAATTTCAACTATATATCTACAAAGTTATACAATGTATTATCCCCCCATTTCAAAACATTGAATATAAAGAGTTTTAAGAGACAGGTCAAGAATATGCTCTTAGAAAAGGAATTCTACTCCATAGACGAATACTTTGCAGCAATGAAGATAAACTAATGAATACCTGTTTTCTTTATTGTCATTATTATTACGACTTTTGTTTGACGAGAATATTGTATATTTTGATGCCTATTCAATAAACTTATTATTATTATTATATCTCATTACATGTCTCCATAACGGTGCCGCATACAGCACCACCAACACGGCTGTGGCATCAGTCTCTCAGCAAATTCGACATGTAGGACGCTTTATTTGTAATCTCTCTAACATGATTGATGATTGTCATGTCTTTATTGATATACACTCCTAGGTATTTGGCATACTGTATATTTTGAATTCTTTCACCTTCTGTTTGCAGTGATAACCGTGGGAGCTTCCTTTTGTCTTGCAGGAGAACCATTTCTGTTTCGTCTACCGCTCTTTTAAACCTATCTCTTACAACTTCCATCATCGTTGTAGCATATATACGTTGCTTTGTCTTCTAATTGCTGTCCATCTCTAATCTTTACTATTATAGCTAGGTCATCGGCAAATGCGATCATTTGAACTCCATCCTCAACCTTAGTATTCAGCACCCTGCGGAACTCCACTTGTCACTTCTATTTTATTTCCGTTTGGGGCAATTATAAATCTATCCGAGAGATACGATTTAACGATCCTCACCAAGTAGCTGCTTATACCTCCTTCTATCATGGCCTTCACTATTCCGCTCCAGGGAGCAGAATTAAACGCATTCTCCAAGTCCAGCATCGCCATCACGCTGCATTCCTGGTGCTGATACGCCTTTGTTTTAATATCCATCACAATACTCTGAATCTTCTGCATCGCCTGTACTGTTGACCTCCCTTTAAAGCCGTACTGTAAATGTCGAGGCAACTTACCAAGTTTCGAAGCTCGTTCTAATAAGGTCCGTTATATCTATGTTTTACAGTATACAAGAAATGTTATTTAAAAAAATAGGTGTTGATAACGCAGTCCTTTTAATGTTGAAATACCGATTTGAAATGTCGCGTAAGGAATATGAATTATCTAATATAACTTCGGTATGCCTGGAGGTACAAAACGTGAATGGCATGAGCCCGGATGATCTCACGGATAATTTCGAAGGAAAATTATTCATATATTCGCCCTGAGGGGCTCGAGGCATCTAATCAGCTGAATAACCACGCAATCTTTGGCTGAATAAGGATTTTTCTCTCTCGCTCTTTTATCTCGCCGCTGTAACTGCCGTAAAGTTCGTTTTGAAATTTGTATTATTAGAATAAAGAAATCTTCTATGATGTTACTCATTTTTTATGAGTAATTTCTGGATTTATTTATCGGGGTGCTAACAAAGGATAGTTAATGGGGGGAGCGCTGTGTCGCTGGGGCGCTATTACGCCCCTCGAAATCACCGAACTTCGGGTTCCATCGCACCCTCACGTATATGCAATTTATTTCGATTACGCCTCTGAATACGTTTTCGGGTAGAGGCCCCCGAAATGATATCTGCAATAATAACGCGAGGGGGGTGGCTTGAGCGAAATTTAAACGGCCATTTTTTTCTATTTTTTACTATTACACCGAAAACCGTTCAGAATTCGAGAATTTTTCCCCCACAACGACTTAAATCCGGAATGTTGTTGTGGTATATCCTGTAAATAGTTTCAGTTTTCTTTTAGAGGGGTTACGGAGTAAAAACGTGATCCGGATGGAAAATACAGGGTCGCGATATTCAGGGCTTTCATAAAGATTTTTTATGGGATCGTAAATTTATTTATTCTTTTGTATAGGAGAACCCTTGTAAAAAAATACATTCGCGTTTTGTATTAACGGAGTAAATTTAATGTTTCCCAGCTAGAAAGTTCCAAGAAAAAAAATTATATCACATTTAAATCAAAATTTACTTGTTACTGTAACTGACGCGAATTAAATAAATAAATTCGTGCCGTTCTAAATAATTAGTATTAAGAGAAAATTTATGGTTTTACGTTTTGCAGAATCGCAAACGGTTAATAACGCGTACAACAGGGGTACATGACGCAAAATTAGGACTACAAATAGAGCCTATTATACCGATTGCGGGGTAAAAACCACCGGCATATTTCACCGTTCACGACCGAGCGCGTCAAACCAACGCGAAATTTAAGCCGCTTTTAACCCCCCCTAGGGGACCCCACTCGCGCAACACGCCTAGTTCCCCAAAATAAAATATGTCCGGTAATGAACGCCGAAGCGAGAGCCTCGTACTAGAACACGATTGATCTATAGCCACCGTTTTCGAGGCCCCTAAATACTCAAATCCATTAGTCGCTCGTCGAAATTGAAATAATTAACGGTAGATTACTCGCTTCTATGTTATGCACCCCACTAATCAACTAAAATCGTTACCAAGATTAATATTATTCATGTTTATATTTTACACGATTTACACCACAATGGTTAAACTGTAAACTGAGTTAGAACGATTTCAAAATGAATGCTCACATATCTCCAGAAATTAAGAACCAAATTATACAACGTGTGTATGGACTCAAGGCAGCCTTCAAAAAATATTTTTCCGAATGTACAACAGATGACCACTGGATTGCGTATCTTTTAATGAAAAGTATTGCCAGCGTGCATCTTTATCAATCTGAGAAAAAGTTAAGTTGATTGAACTAAAAACTGAATGTGAAAATATGAAAAAGTCATGTATGTTTTTATGCTTTTATTGATAAATAATTTAAAACTCTGCCTGACGCGTTTCGGCGATCTACGCCATCTTCGGAGGCTTTCGTCCTTTTTGGTTATGTCAACATAAAATATAAGTCACTCTTTCCATGTGCGGTACAATCAATAAGCTTACTGTAGTAATCGTTTTAAATATCAACAAATGATTGGCGAACACCAAGCACGCCTCTTCCCAAATTTGTTCGCTCTCGAGTAAGACTAAGTAATTATTGATAAAATTATTAATCCAAACCATCATTTGTTGATATTTAAAACGATTACTACAGTAAGCTTATTGATTGTACCGCACATGGAAAGAGTGACTTATATTTTATGTCATCGAGATATACTATATTTACTGGAGTGCGTGCTTTGGACTAAAAAACGAGCCGGTCGACTCGACGACTTCCCCCACCCTATAACGGCAAGAAGCTTCAGTTCCGTATGTAACATATAGGTGTTAACGTGTTGTTTAAGTGAATAAAGATTGCATTAAATACATTTTTTTATAAACTTTTTAATATTGTGTTTAAATTAGTGTATTATATAAATCTATAAAGATGGTAAATTCTTGTTCTGCATACGGATGTACAAATAGACAGTCAACAGGAAGTGGTTTACAATTTCATCGGTAAGTTACAATTTTTAGATTCAGGTTTGTGGTAATATTATAATATATGTATAAATGTTCCAGATATCCATTAAATAAGCCAGGAGTTTTAAAAAAATGGATAAAGGAAGTACGCAGGTAAAATTTTAAGCCAACAAAGTATAGTTTTCTATGTAGTGATCATTTTCTTGCTACGGATTATCAAATACGACCAGGTGCCAGCAAGGGATGGCTAAAAGAAGATGCATTTCCTTCAGTGTTTAAAGGATTTCCAAATCACCTTCAAAAACCTCCTCCATCCAAAAGACGTTTATTGTCTAGAGTAATTGAGAAAGAGAAAAAGGTAAATACCATTTATATTAAAAATATGTTGAAAATTAAAATATGAATTAGTTTTGTTTTAATCTTTATAGGCTAATGATATTGAGAACATGCCAAGTACAAGTACTACACCCGACTTATCTGAGATATCTGAACAGGTAAAACTTTATTATCTATTATCGAAGATATCACAAAATTATAAAATATTTTTCAGAATGCAATGCAATGTGATGTGGGTATTCAGTGTATTATTCAGTCACCAACTAAGATAAAATTGAGACGAAAAATTAAGATCTTGCAGCAACAAGTAAAACGTCGGGATGTACGAATCAAAAGTATTAAATGCGCCAAAGAAAATATTTGTGATAAGCATTCATTATTTTTCTTCCCGAACATGCATCCGATAAATTTTGAATTCGGAACACCATCGCATGAATATACTTTGTTCCATTTAATAGCCCAACATTTTATAAACATAAGAGCTAATCATTATGGAAAACAATTTAATTTACAAAATGTTCTAAAGAATAATTCTTCTGTTCGCCAAAAACTAACTACACTGTTGGAAATAATTCACGAGCACACCCTGTATAATCTGAACGCGTGTGTCTAGCGCAATAAAATTTGGTATGGAAGTAGTACTAAAGTAGTGTAACTTACTCTTACATGGAGAGCGGCAGAACTCTGCTGGGAGGAGAAACATCAATAGCAAGAGTATCCCCCGTGAGCTTCGCGTACCATCGCTACACGACGTGGCATGGAGTCTATAAGTCGTTGTATTGTAGCAAGAGGGATGGCCAACCATGCCACCTCAACTCGCCTCCATAGCTCCTCAACGTTAGCCGAGGAAGCCGGATAACGTAGAAGTCTCCGACCAGTCATTTCCCAAACATGTTTGATCGGATTCAGATGCGGAAACCGAGCTAGCCATGGAAGCATTCGTATACGGTACTCTTCCACAAAGGTCTGTACAACACGCCCGTTGTGCTGTCGTACGTTGTCGTGCATGTATAGCAGACCTAGGTGCTGTCGAACGTAGGGAAGCACAACGGACCGTAGCACCTCATCTACGTATCGTTGACCCGTCATGGTCTCCTATACACGCAGCAGACGCGTACGTCCACCATGTGTAATAGCACCCCAAACCATAATGCTCGGTTGTCGGTGGATAGGGCATTCTTGCACGCACTGCTCGAGTAGACGATCACCACGTCTCCGACGAACTAAAATTCGCGTATCACCGGTGCTCAATTCGAATCTTGATTCGTCGGAAAACAAAATGTCCCTCTACTCGGCAATGTAATAGCTATGTCCTATCTCAGACCATTCTCGCCATGCCCGTTGCACTGCCGATAACGACCGGTCGAGACGACGCGCAATTTCACGGAACGATACACCCTCAATGTGCATACCCTCAAACATTCCTCGCTCAAACTCGCTTAAGTAACGCGATCGCCCATCCATTGCGCACAGAGTACGATAACAATGTGGTTCCTCACACCACACTAAAAACGACCGGTATTTTCCATCCACTTCGGTCTCCATAGCGACGGAATGTTCCACTTGGAAGAGCGGCTCAGTCAACAATGCCGCGACGGAACAACTCGAAACTCGATGAATAAATTCGTCTACAATAAACCTTTGTGCTCCGCAAATATCATGGATTTATCTTCACGCGTTCAGATTATATAGGGTGTGCTCGTGAATTATGTCCAACAGTGTAAATTAATATTATTTAATAATGTATAATTTAAATATATCTATGTTATATTTCTAATAAATAATCCAAAGAAAAACAAGCTTTGAAGTATTTTTTATTTATTTCCTAAACTATAATAACTTAAATATATATTATTTGGTATTTTTCATCATTATTGAATAACATTATTTGAATTATTTAGTAAATATTGAATAAATTCATGCAGAATCATATCCATTAGTTAGTACTATTTGTATTTCTTGCCGTTATAGAGTTGGCGAGCCGGACCGTTTTCTCGACCAAGCGAATATCGTGAGCACGCACTCCAGTAAAGTATATGTATCTCGATGTTTTATGTTGACAGAACCAAAAAGGACGAAAGCCTCCGAAGATGGCGTAGATCGCCGAAACGCGTCAGGCAGAGTTTTAAATTATTTATCAATAAAAGCATAAAAACATACATGACTTTTTCATATTTATACATATTGATAACAAGGATCCACAAAATGAATGTGAAAAGTTTCATGAAGGTTTTGCCTTTATGTTGCTCAATCCCCAATGGAATCCCTTGCTTTACTTATGCCTTTGCACCTTTGGATCAAAATAATAACTTCGCCTGATGAATGCCATGCTTCACTACTCAAACTTATCAAAATGGTGCAAGAGGAAAGTTATTTCCAAGTGATTGCTTGAAAAGTAAATTGTTACTAAAATCTCTATACATATATATCATCTATATATCTAAAATCTCTATATATATCATCTTTAATATCATCTTAAGCGGGTCTATTAAGACCTAAAAGAAAACGCTTAGAATTATTACATTCTTCCCAGTTGTTGAAGGTTCTATTTACAAAGAAAGTGGGCAATAATTTCCTTTTTACAAGCTTTAATCAACTTATCAAAGAAATAATAATAAACAGTTGTAGGTTTTTAATAATATAGGTACAAAGTGCACATTTTTGGACGAATACTTTGCATTTTCTTATTAAAGAACACTTCAAAACTGATATTATAAATAAAAAACGCAGACTGATAGTTGTGCTGTTAGATGTGCCATAGATTTTAAAGAACTAGTCATCTTATTTAATTAGAATATTTTATTGTTATTAAAATGTTGTACTTAATTTAGTAATCTATTTGAATTAATATTTATTTTTTTCTATTATTTTGTACATCCACAATTCTGATTAAGTTTAAAACTTAATTAGTTGCATGACATCAAATATGATTATATCAAGTGTATGTGTAGAAGGCGCGAAGAGAGTAGCCTTAAATATAATAATAATAATAATAGCCTTTATTGCAGATTCATCAGGAAAAATGAAAAATAATTATAAATAATTGATTACAAAAATAAAAGTAAAAACAAATTGTAATAAAAAGATAATGAGATAATTAATAAAATAATGTACTACAGTAAAGTATTACACCAAATAAAAATAAAATAAAATAATAATAAAAAAAAAGAACAATAACAAGAGAAAAAGAAATAGTGCAATCACAATATAGGGTTGCTAAGCAACATACGCTAAGTTAAACTAATAATTTAGAAAATTTATCCTAAAATCCTATCAAAAGCTGTCCAACCCAACCCAATTCCCAATTTACATTAAAGTATGTTTGCTGAAGATTCAAAAGAAATGGAGTGTGAGTTAGCGGGTGTTTATACACCGAATCTTCAGCTGACTATAATTGGTGTACCCCTGGTCAGGTGAGTTGAATGGCTTTGAGTGCTTTCCAGGGGGATGATGTCACTAATTAGAAAGCGGAATGATATCTTTCTGGTTGGTGACTTTAATGTTCACTTTGGAACAGACGATAAAAAAACCTTGAGGATGCTCGAGTTTCTAATGAGCTTTAATTTGAAATCAAGTTTTATGGAATCAACTAAGTTCAAAACTGTCTCAATAACTTTTTCGTGAATTTTACTGATCCAGTCACTTGTAATGTAATAGATACTTTATTCTCACAATCAGTTATATGGCTTTAATCATTGAGTTTCAGACTCCCAAAGTAAATAAAAGTAATATTTATAGAACGTTCAGTCCTATAACAGTAAAAACCTTTTTTGATAATGTTTGTTGTTATGACCTTAGTTTCTGTAAAGATATGGAGCTCCACCCCAATTATAAGATTAATATTTTAATTGTCATTTTGAGAAACGCGGCTACGATCGCTTTCCCTACTATAACTGTCAAAGATACTAGTAATCGTGATTCACTGAATATAGCTTGGTATAACTCACAACTTGGGCAACATAAAGAAAAACTTACTTTAGTTGTGAATTATACAGAATCAATAAAAATCCGCACGTATTTATTGAACGAAATAAATGTCGTAAAATATACAGGTTAGCAGTGAATCACGCTAAACGAAATGCTACTTATATTTACATCATCAATCATAAAAATCAACCGGCAGCTATATGGAAAATAATTAATACCTGTAAGTCTTCTGAGAATGCTGATGGAAATGATAGTAATTTAGACGCGAATGAACTTAATAATTTATTTTTAAATGTATCGGATAGATTGGCTAATAATTTGGAAGGGGACGAAGATCCGCTGTCGTTTCTCTTCGAACATGTCAATTACACAAATGGGAAAATTTTACCTTCAAAGCTTACTCACAGGTGGAGGCACGGGATTCCTTTGACGCCCTTAAGCCTGGCAAATCGGTTGATGCGTTTGGTTTAAACGCGCTCATGATAAAAAACTATCTGATCCCAGTACTTACTACTCTGTTCAATCAGTGTTTAAACACAGGATGTTTTCCTGATAAATTTAAGATGGACCAATTAGTATATGGCTGGTGTTGTCGAAAATTTTTGAAATGCTATTGACAAATCAATTAATCTATTATTTTGAAATTAATAATATTTTTAACAAACAACAATTTGGCTTTAGAAAAGGATTCTCTACGGCACTGGCTGTACAAAATTTTCTCGAGTATGTGGTCGATGGTTTTGAGGCTTCGCATACACTGAAGCTAGTTTTTTGGATCTTACCAAAGCTTTTGATTGCGTGTCTCATTCTATCTTAATACGTAAACTGTACGCTTACAATGTCGCCCCGGACGCTTTTGTCATCTTATCTCACAAACAGAAGTCAATTTGGTAAATTTAACTCGGTGATGTCTAACCCTGGGAATATTACAAGTAGTGTTCCTCAGGGGTCAATTTTGGATCCTATTTTGTTCTTAATATATATAAATGACTTGCCTACTTTCCTGAATGGTGGTAGCTCAAGTTCAATCTTGTATGCGGATGACACAAGTTTGCTGACAAAACATGATTCTGACGTTGATGCCAGGGGATTGCAAGATTTAATGTTAAAATCGGCAAGGCATTGGTTTGCAAGTAATCGTCTAACACTGAATGCTGATAAAACAGAAATAATGACCTTTACACTAAAGCAAACCACTACTAAATCCTGTGTAGCGGATATAGGAGTCAGGTTTTTGGGTGTTCATCTGGATTCCGGGATTACCTAGAATGTTCATGGTGAGAAATTAGCATCACGCTTAAGCTCCACTGCCTTTCTGTTGGGACGTCTGTCTGAGTTTTCCTCTGCTCGGGTATTGCGTTCCGATTATTTTGCGCTTTTTCAGAGCCATCTAAGTTATGGGTTACAAAGAATATTTAATATACAAAGAAGAGCTATTAGAAATGTTGCGAACTTGAATTATACTGATGACTGTAGGCCTTTTTTTATCAAATTAAAAATATTAACTCTACCTTCATTATATATTTTGGAGTGTTTAAAGCTCACTTTTTTACATCATAGTCAGCATAGGAAAAATAGTGATGTTCACAATTATGGCACTAGGGGGAGGAACGACATTCCACCAAAGGCACTGCGACTGGAGAGGTCGAGAAACGCATCTAATTACTAAGGAGTGAAATTCTTCAATGCTTTGCATTGTGGTTATAAGCTTACCTTATAAAGTTTTTATAACCAAAATTGAAAATGTTTTAATAAAGAAAGCATATTACTCCATAGATGATTTCTTAAACGACATACAGTCCTTCGATTAATATTTTTATAATGTGTTGCGACTGTGCCTTTGTCGCTACTGACCGGACACCGATTTATTTTATCGAGGATTTAATGTAATGTAATGTATTTATTAATTTATTCTTTCTTATATATGTTTTTTATGTTGTATTTATATTTAGATTGTGACGAATGTATGCCCTCTGGGTCATTAACATAATAAATTATTATTATCATTTAGACTGCTTTACTTATGCCTTTGCACCTTTGGATCAAACTGTTACCAAAAGAAGCATCATCTCAAATATCGCCAGGATCTACGATCCTTTGGGATTTCTAACCCCGATTACTTTTCTTGCTAAAAAAAAGGATGCAACAACTTTGGACTTTGAAATTGGACTGGGATGATCCTTTACCCAATGCTATTTATTCTTCTTGGACTCAATTCCTTGCAGAGTTTGAAATGCTTGGGAGAATTCAAATTCCTAGATTTTATGGTCAGATTGGTGCCCCTATTGTTTATATGCCATGATTTTGTGACGCTTCAGAGTTCGGTTATGGAGCTGTAATTTACTTGAGAATAAGACATTCGGATAAAGTTACCACACATTTAAACAGCTTGCTATAACTCGCCTGGAATTGTGGGGTGCCGTGTTGTTGGCGTAGTATAGTATTGATTATGTGCTTGACATTCTTATAGAACAGATAGTTATTAATACACTTGTCACCTGGACTGATTCACAAATAGTACTGAGGTGACTTTCATCGATTCCATCTAGTTGGTACCTTTGTAGCAAACCGAGTACCTCACATACAGGAAGTTCTTCCAAAAACTCATTGGAGATATATGTCATCTGAGTCTAATCTTGACTACACTTCTCGAGGCTTGACACAAGCACAACTCATTGAAAATTGTTTGTATTGGAATGAACCTCATTGAAGACGACGCCGGAAGAGGTCATTATTATAAGTCCATTATTACCTACCTTTTGAATCGCTTTTCGTCGTCACCTAAAATTTTATGTCTCGTTGCCTATTTACTTCGGTTTTCCTGATGAATGCCATGCTTAACTACTCAAACTTGTCAAAATGGTGTAAGAATTTTTCCCAAGTGATTGGTTGTTTGAAAGTAAGTCGTTTAATCTCAAAATCCTATCGAAAGCTGTCGTTATTTCTGGACGATCAAAACTTGATCAGGATGGGTGGTCGTCTTCGTCATTGAAAACTTGATTTTCAAACTTGTCATCCGTTACTCTTACCAAGTAAACATCGCTTGACGGAAGTGTTAATTGAGAATGCTCACCAAATTAGTTTTCATTTCGGATTTAAAACGCTCCAGTATCATTTAGTACAGCAATTCTGGATTTTGTCATCGAGAAGAAGTCCTAGAACAATTATTCAACCGATGAATGATCTGCCTTCTGTTAGAGTAACAAGAAGCAAACCTTTTGAAGCCATCTGTATCGATTATGCATGCCCTTTTATCGTATCAATGACTCGTGCTCGAGGAGTTAAAACCACCAAGGCCTATGTTTGTGTATTTGTTTGTTGTGTCACAAAAGCAATTCATTTGGAACTCGCATCGGATTTGTCATTAGATGTTTTTTTCGCTGCATTTCGTCTCCCAACGCGGAGCGGACATTGTTGAGTCATCCATAGCGATCAAGGAACGAATTTTGTCTAAAATTATCTATCAAATAGATATTAAATCTTCCAGCATACTGGGAGATGTTTAAATCTAAGGGCTGCGTCTAAGACGTGATTACCTCATCTTAGAGCTTTTTTGCAGATTCAGGTTTGTTCTTTTCTCATGTGACTTCTAGAGGAGGACTGATGTGAAGGGTGATATTTTCAGTTTGATTGCCTTTTTGACCACAAATCTAATTTAATAATTTAATATCGCTTCATATAAGAAAATTCCATTAATTGAATCATCCCATAAATGTTAATTAATATACAAGACTTCACTTAGAAAGCTGTAAGCCCATTGTTGCATTACAAAAACTGTATTTTTTAAAACAATCAAAGAGCGGTCTTAATATCGCATCGAAAAATTGTGTAATTGTGAAATTTCTATTTAAAAAAAAAATGGTGGAAATTAATTTGATCCAAACAGATTTTGCATAAACCAGAACAATTTTGAAACTATTCAGTTAGTAGTTCAACACAAAGCAGAAACTGTTGTTTGAACCTATACAGGATAAGCTGATAATCAAATTTCGGCTCCGGAAGTTGTAGGTATCCGGAACGCCGGCTGCGTCATTCCGTTTCAAATGAACTGTGTCTCGACTGAAAGTGGAACGGTGGCTCTCTCATATTGCGTCCGAACGCCGGGGATAGGCCGCAGGAAGCCGCTGAAACAACAAGTTCCCCTTCTCCAAGGGAACGTGTGCGTGTTGGAACAAGACACGTGCGCAGTGCCAATTAAAGCTGTCGTATCGAGATAATTATTCCGTGTTGACTTATTTAAAGCTCAAAGCGACGGTAACTGGAATGTTATGCGGACGAAATTAGAGAGAGCTTAAAAGTTGAATAAGTTTGTGTATATCTGAATGAATCGAAATGTGGATGGTTGGAGAGTTGTTTTATGATATAAGATATTAAAACAGAAGGACGGATCGTGGACTTTATACGATTGCTTTACGGTGCTGGACAAAACGGGAAAACATTTTCTGTCACGGGGCTGTACATTAAAAATTCATAACCTAGCCTGGAAGCACTAGATTCCAGAGGTATCCGGCATGAGTTAAGCAGCGAGGTCAACGTATTTTATACCGGCCGCTGTACGTTTTCGCGACCGGTCTCCAGAAATACTAAATAGCATCACGTTCCGACCAAGTTCGCTCTGATATTTATGGCAGCTCGTCCAACTGCATATTTTCTCGCTAGAAATTCACCCAACTCAACTACTCTTTTGTCGCCCTCCATTAAATCACGACGAAACAGAATTACGTTAATATTTAATTCAGTAATCGCTTCTATCACGAATAAAAGAAGGGAATACATTTAAATCCATCTCGTATTCGTTTTATTCCCATTTTACGACATTGAGTTGACAGCGTAGTACAGAAGAAAATAGAAAGAAGGGCGTTAGAGGAAAACGGGTTCCGAGTCGAAGAGTTTTAATCGCAGCAGTGTGTGAGTTTTCCCACCAGTCCTGCTTGTGCGGGTGAAGCCATTGACGTACCCGTTTCTTTGTTGGCATGCCTCGTCCTGCTTCCTACATAAATCTCGAAGGTGCGCACGATATAGCCCCGTCGCCCGCTAATTTATCGACGTCGCACCCGAAAAGCTATCCTGAATACTGGTACCAGGAAGGAAGAGCCCTTCCTGCTGTGTATTCAACTTTTTCCCAGTCAGTTCTTTAACACTTTTGAAAAAAAAAACGTAAATTATAGCGGTTTTATGACTTGAATTAGACAAAATTTGCAATTCGAATACAAAAATTGATTAAATCGAAATAAAAAGTGGAATACAAAATATTGAATGTATATGAATATTGAAAACTAAAATTGGAATTGAATTTTTATGAAATCTAAAAAAAATGTACTTTTTAGTATTTATTTAGCGTTAATAGAAACATCATACGCAATAACCATTTGGAAGAAAACTGGGTTGCAAGAGTGACTCTCTTTAAGGAAATCTTTATGACTTAGCAGAAAGAAGAGGTTGAAAGAGAAATTTGTTTAGGGAAATGAATAATAATAATAATAATAATCTTTATTAATAATAATAATAATAATAATAATAAACCATTTATTGATATTCAATTACAAAATCAAATTAACATAATCAAAGAAAAAAAAAATAAACTAATTTTCAAAAAGGAAAAACACTCAAAAACATTCAAAAACAATAAAAAAGAAAACGAAACTTAATAGGTAGTACAAAAAAAGAAAAGAAAAAAAAAGTAAATGAATATCAAAAGGGACACCACAGCAAGCTGGTTTTATAGGAGCCCCTTAGCAATGAAAACAAAAAGAAAAAAAAATATATATAAAATTATTTATAATTCCAAATTAAAATTTAAATATTCTTTTTCATCACAATACAACAACTGTAAGACAAAATACATTATTATTCCATTCTCTCTCGATCACATAATCTTATTGGTCAGTGCCACCGCCAGCCCTCGCACCTAATGAGGCAAGATAGATTTTGTATTTTCTTTTAAATGTTTGCATGCTGTAACCGGAATAGCTAATAGGAAGGTTGTTGAGAACCGATCCAATGATATACGAAAAACAATGCTTAAAAGTTTGAGTTCGATGTTTGGGAATACGAATTAAGTTTTTACGCCTCAAATTCAAATGATGAACATCGGTTCTATACGTAATCCTTTCATAGAGGTAAGGTGGCTTATGATTCGAAACAATAGACACCATTCCACAAGCAATATGAAGTTTACGCCGGTCCGTCTTATTCAACCAATTTGCACTAGCCAGCTTATACGATACTCTTTCATGACGGCGTATACCATAAATGTACCTGAGACAGGACTTCTAGACCCTCTCGAGAGATTAAATGATGAAAGAACCAAAGAATCACACAGAATCAACTTGGCATCTTTATTCAACAAATGTCTATTGGGGTAAAGCATTTTTAATTTACCGTATGATCGTCTAACCAAGATATTAACGTGATCGGTGAAACGTAAATCACTGTCAACCACAAGACCAAAAATTTTTACTTTATTTACGAATGCTATGTTTGTACCACTTATCTTGATCGACATATTGTCACTACTGTTGAATGACTTCCGAACTTTCGCATTACCAAAAATTATAGCCGAAGATTTATTCGGATTCAAACCTAATGAATGCGATTCAGACAGATTAGCTAGACGATCGAGGTCATTGTTTATAAGCTTAAGAGCGTCTTGGGCCTCTTGTAAGGGAAATGAGTGATAGATAAGTGTATCATCCGCGTATAGATGGTATTTATAAGTCAATAAACAATCAGGTAAAGAGGAAGTATATATTGAAAACAAATGCGGCCCAAGAATCGAACCCTGTGGCACACCAGATGCAACACCTCCATGCTCCGAAATACATTCAGCGATCCTCACCCTCTGAGTTCTACCCTTTAAGTAACTTTCAATTAATTTAACAGAATTGTTATTAAATCCGACGTAATGAAGAATAGTAGTCATCATTCTATGGTTAACGGTATCGAATGCATACATTCGTCAATATAAAATTTACAAGCAAAGCGAAATATATAATATATAAAATATTGCACGTAACATTTACATAAAAACAAATACACAGTCATAATAGTCCGTGTCAGAACAATAGAGTAATATGCTCTACGCAATAAAACATCCTTAATCCTAGTCACAAAAACTTTAAATGTTAAATTCCTATAACTAGCAGGCAGACTATTAAAAAATTTTACTCCATAATAATTATAGGCGTTCCTAGATCTGGTCAGTGTCAATGCATCATGTCGGATGTCACCCCCCTCCTAGTTTTGTAATTGTGAAAATCACCACTTTTTTTTTGTTGACAATGAAGTAACATTGTAAATTTCAAACATTCAAAGATACATATATGTATAATGAAGGCAGTGTCAAAAATTTTAAATTCATAAAAGAAGAACGGCAGTTTTCAGTATAGTTTAATTTGACGATGTTTCTAATGGCTCTTAATAATGTCTTTTATTAATTGAAATCATTACATTATCTATAACTTAATAATGAAAGTATAAGTATACAGGGCGTAGTTAAGGGCCTAAGTCCTTCTCTTCCACTCAACCCTGCTTTATACACAAACGTAAACCAAAAAAAAAACACAAAATTAATAAACAAATGAAAAAAAAAAAACAAATATTCTTAAAAATAAAACCAAAAGACAAAGAGTTATAAACTAAAAATAACTAAAGAAAACTAATCTATAATACGGAAAAACAAAACAAAACTATACCCTTTTCTATATCTTGCCTACATCTTACGTTAAAATTTGAATACTGAATAAAACAGATCTCAAGTTGCGTGCAAATACCGCTGGTGGTGCGGATTTCAAAGTTCCCGATAGGGGATTGTAAAGCTTCTTGAGGGTGAAAGTAAATGATCTTTGAAATAGTGCTGTTGCATGCTGCGGAGGAGAAATTAGACCCTTATTTCTAACATTTAGATTGTGGATATCCGTTCTGAACCTTATCTTATCACTTAAATAACGTGATTCTCGCAACATTAAAAGTTTATGATAAAAAGTAAGCAATCTAAACTTTTTTCTATTAGCCATGTTTAACCAGCCAGCAACCTGTAACATATGAGAAACATGTTCTCTTCGTCTAAGTTTATAAATCATTCGTAAACAGGAATTTTGTACACGCTGTATTCGACATGCCGTATCAGTATCAAGACAAGGACCATATACAGTACAACTTTTTACAATTTGCTAATATATTTCGGTTGTCGAATTACAACCTTCATCAGAGCGAATTTACATTTGCTGTTAAAGAGAAAAAAATTTTCTTAAATGGTAGAAGTTTTACAAAATAAGTTGAAAAACTTACTTGTTTATAAAGTGGATAAACCAAAAACGTTATTGAACACATTACATAGAAATTATTGCGTTTAATTAAATTAAAATGTGGAATTAAAAGTTAAAATCATTGAGACGAACGAGTTACACGTTAAAATTTTACTTTCGTTTTTTCTTTTGATTCTGAAATTCTAGTCTTATTTAAACAAAACTGGAACAATACGCACAGCGCATGCGTTAAAATATAAAGAGAAAACTGTAATTGAAATTCAAAATTTAAAATTCAAATTGATGATAAAAGTTAACATAACAAAATTTCGAGTAACTCTAGCGATACAAATTCACAATCTACACTCAATTTTAGTTGTTTAAATTAAATAACAGTTTTAAAAATATTAAATTTGTTGAAAAGTTAATCATTAAGTGTAGGAAAAATTTTATATAAACAGAAAAAACAAAATGTCTAGGGGGCCAGCCTATTCTTGCTTTTGTCATTAGAAATGATGTAACCATAAATGTTGCTTAAGGATTGTGTATCAGTTTTGAAGTTAATTGAGTCATCAGTGTAGTTAATGTAAAGAACTTCTAAGAGGTTTCTGTTATGATAGTTCTTTTCAATGTCCAAAACTTTGACATTATCAAAGTCAAATTTATGTCCTGTGTCTGTGGTATGTTGTGATAGAGCACAGGAGGATTTTAACAACCTACAATCGCTTTTGTGTTTCGAAATCCTACTTTTTAGCCACTGATTGGTTTGCCCAATGTATTTGCCATTGCATTCCCCACACGAAATGCAATAGATAACACCTGATTTTAATAGTGGATCAGTGCTGTCTTTGACTTTAGTGAAATATTTCTGCAATTTGTTATCGTAACAATCCACAACTTTGATGTTGTCAATATTCTTAAAGACTTTTTTAATTTTTCCCGTAAGTTCATTCACGTAAGGAATTTTACGATATTTAACAATCTGTTCAGTTGTGTTTGCTGTTGTATTTAAGATGTTGGTAGAGAATAACAATTTATTAACAAGTTTTGGGGGATACCCATTATTAACAAAGGCATTGCTTAAAAATCTCAAATTTTCATCAAGGAAACTAAGATCACTAATATGCATTATTCTATGTTTCATTGTCAAAACTGTTGCTATCTTGTGGCCAAAGGTGTGGTATGAATGAAAGTTTAAATATCTGCCAGAATAAGTAGGCTTTCTATATAAATCAAAAACGATCGAGTTATCCACGTTTCTGATGACTTTAGTGTCAAGAAAGGGTAACCCCCCGTCGACTTCGTGATCTTCCTGTGCTTATTTGACCGTTCACCCCGAATAGATCATATACAGTACTACCATAATCAAAATTACTAAGTATTAAACTGTCGCATAATCTTATCTTATTTGATGTCGTCAATAAATACCTACTAGCATGTATCATTTTCAGAGCAGCAAACGATTTCCCAACTTTACTAGTAATATGTTCACGGAATCTTAAATTACTTTCAAGCATTAAACCCAAGTTGCGAGACGTGTCACTGACCTTTATTGGTTTCTTGTAAATATTTACGAAGAAAGAGCTAGCATACTTCATACGTGTTTTTTGTCTCCCAAAGAGCATCACCAGAGACTTGTCTGGGTTTATACTCAGGCAATGTTCTGTGGATATGTCAATCAAACTACGTATATCACTCTCAAGCGTTAACTTAGCCGAGGTTACATTTTTAGGAGGAAACGATAAATTGATCACGGGTTGATCACGATCTTTTGTTGGCGTCACTAGCTGCCCTTGGATTTACCTCTTAATGTTTATCTTGGTTTCAATCTTACTTTTCCTGTCGTTCCTTGTGTGTGCGTGCTGATTCTGCGCTCTCGTCTGCTTGTGATATTAAATGTGGTGTACCCCAGGGTAGTGTGTTGAGTCCGTTGCTCTTTTCGATTTTTATTAATGCTGTCACCCACTGTATTTCTTGTAATTATCATGTGTATGCTGATGACCTCCAAATTTACACTACGACAACTATTGATGATTTTCCGGAAGCAATTGCACGTCTTAATCATCACCTTTCCAATATTTTGGATTGGTCCAAACGTTATGACCTTAAATTAAATACTGCTAAAACTCAAGCAATTGCGTTTGGCAGTCGACCTTTACTGGCAAAGCTGAATGATTTTTCATCCATTCACTTAATGCTTGGCGGAGACATTATTCAGCTGTCAGACACGGTTAGAAACCTTGGGGTGGTTATGGATTCTACAATGTCCTGGAAACCTCAAATTCAATTCGTCTGCAGAAAGGTCTATCATTGTTTTCATTCACTGAAAAGTCTCCGTTGCTTGCTTCCTCCTATGATCCGTCGTAATCTTTGTTTTTCCCTGATTTTCCCCCATATTGATTATGCTGACACGGCATATCCTGATCTTTCGGTAACACTACGAAACAAACTGCAAAGACTTCAAAACAACTGCATACGGTATATCTTTGATCTCGAGAGATCTCAACACATAACCCCATACCGTAATTATTTGCAGATATTAAGCTGTCACAACCGTAGATCGTTTCGTATATTAACTATGTTATATACTGTTCTTCACAATCAAACCCCAAGGTATCTGTATTGTATATTTCAACGCTTGTCGTCGCATGGTTTACCCACTAGATCTCAGTTAGATTCTGTGCTTATGTTCCCGACCCATAGTACCGAGATTTACCATAAATCGTTTGCTGTGCAGGCAGTAACCCTTTGGAATAGTCTGCCTGCTGAGATCCGTAATATTCCTCACCTTGTAACATTTAAAAACGAGAGTATCTTCCTGAGAACTTTTTTTTCTCCCTTTTCTTCTCTTCTCTTCTTCTTTTATTCCAGCAACTATCATTATGCACCGTTTTTAGTGACCATAAGTTTAGCATAGCAGCTTGCCGTTTATTCATTGTTTTTCTTATATAACTTAGTATACTGCTGATTGATTGGGTTGTTTGGAAGATATCGCTTACGCGATAAATCGACCCTTTTGCCCGTATTTATGCATTAAGTTAAATGTATACATTTTCTTTAATTTGTATTTTTTGTTTCTTATTATGGCAATAAATTTATTTACTATTATTATTATAAATAAATTTGCGAGTCATCTGCGTAGAAGTGCACCTCGGAGTTTGATAATGTTCTAAGAAAATCACAGGTATATATACAATATAAAAGAGGCCCCAGTATTAAACCTTGTGGAACTCCGGCTTGAAATTGTTTTGGTGTGGACAATACATTGTTTAATTTGACAATTTCTTCTATGTATACTAAATATTCTTTTATTAATTTCGCGGCGTGTCCGCAGGCAAGTAGTCCGTAACTAACATAAGATAATACCTCCGTAGAAGAAAATTCAGAAAGACGTTTTGCTTTAGATGCATGTTTATTTAACAAACTTGTGTCGTCTGCATACAAAATTGATTTTTCAGGATTCAAAAATGAAGGCAAGTCATTTATATACAGGATGATTCAAAAAACCGCTGACAGACTTCTAGAGTAGATAACGAAAAATTAAGATGAATAGTTTTAATATACATGGGGTCGCAAATGCCTCGTTGGCGAGATATAGCGGATCAAAGTTTCTTTAAAATTAAACATTATCTGCAATAAAAAGCACTGTTTTAAAAATATTATCTACGCCATTGCTCTCTACGCGTGTAAAGTGATCATTGGTCTCTTACAAAACTTTGATCAAAGCAATAGTTAAAAAAAAAAACGTTTGTAGAAAATTTGTTAATTCAATCAAAAACTTTTGCTTTAATCAAAGTTTTGTAAGAGACCAATTGATAGATAAATGATCACTTTACACGAAAATACTGCCCGTTTAACAAAATTAGTAGTGGAGGCATTTGCGACCCTATGTATATTAAGACTTTTCATCTTAATTTTTGATGTATTACCTGCCCTAGAAGTCTGTCACCGGTTTTTTGAATCACCCTGTATTTATATTTTTTTCTTTTTTTCTCTTGACGGTGCTTTATCTGTTCTATACTTTCTTTTATTACTTGTAAAACATTTGAAAGCTCAATAAATGTTATTATTATTAAGATAAGAGAGATTATGACATCAGGTCCGTATTAAGGACTTGATGTCATAAAATCCCGCCCGTTTAAAGGTTAATGCAAAACTTGATTAAATCGAAATAAAAAGTGGAATACAAAAATATTGAATGTATATGAATATCGAAAACAAAAATGGAATTGAATTTTCATGAAATCTAAAAAAAAATGTACTTTTAGTATTTATTTAGCCTTAATAGAAACATATAGCGTACGCAATAACCATTGATTGTGGAATAGGTATACAGAAGATGTTGTTTCCCCTATATTTTGATTTCCCTTACAAGAAAGGACGAGGCTTCTCTCTCCATAACGTTGGGGGGCAGTTATAAATTCGCCCCAACTGGGACGTAAACAATATCTCCGCATCGTACGGGAACTGATTGATTTTTCCCCAGTTTTCCAAGGATCCTGACCTACAGCGCCCTCGGGACTACCCCGATTCTCGAATACATCTCGCGTCGCCAATACGTGCAGCCGTCTTCTATCGAATACGCAAACATCGCTCGAGGAGAAAATACGACTCCAAACAATTACGATCCAACAAATTTTACCAAATTCTTTGTAATGGTAAAGTATGTTTACAACTTTCCTTTCTTTTATTTGATGTTTGAAATGAATTTCTTTTAGTGATCAATAATAACGTTTTAATCTCAAACCTTCAAGATTGTTCAAGATTAATTTTAGTTCTTTTTCCGATTTTTTGTGCGAGTTCTTTTAGCTCATTTTCAGTGACACGGTGTGCTGGAATCCTTGAATTCGTCGCGAGCCACGTGCGAAAATCGGGTTCTCGTTCTGCCATCAGACGTCGGGATATTTTCTAGGGGGTAGCAGTTTTCCGACATCATCTGAAAGGCTTCGCGTCGCCTGAAAGTCATCTTTTTTCCCACCTCTCTTACTTTTCCCTATTTTTATTTCCTTTTGGGTTTGGAGATAGCGCGAACGTGCACGTAACTTGAGAACCCCGCGCGCCTCTGGATTTGGGTTAAGTACGTCCATTAATTTACCCAGACGTCTGGGAATCTCTGCATTTCTCCGAACTACTAGTAACTGAGACTGTACCTCTTTCACCGTCGGACAAAATTGACCGATCATTCGAAAGTCCCTAGACTTAGATGATGATACTTCCTTCCGCAATTGATTGCGGATCCTTGGGGATCGTTCACGTCACTTGTCTTACGATTCGAGTGCTATCGATCATCAGGTCCAGTTCTTGTTGAAAATCTCTGAAACACAACGTGACCAATTAACAACGTGTTTACTCTGGTTACTCGGCGATGCTTCGTGGTAGCGTGTTTTCGATGATTGCATGCTGCAAACAATCTCTCCTGGATATAACATCGCGTTGTTTGAATTAAATATTAAGCTCGTTATCTTCCGCAATCTTCCACGACAGTCTGCATAATAGGAACCGAGGTTTGTTGATAATGTTTAGATAATTTAGAGCGCTATTATTTTAGTTTTGGCGAATAAACAAGCATTGTAATGATTCTAGTACACAAACTCACTGTTGGTTTTCTTGTTATTTTAAATATAAAACTGGCAATGTTTCCAGCAACTAGCAACTGAACGCAACGGTGTGGATAATTGTTCGAATTTGACTGCATTTAATTTATCTTAATACCTTAAACAAAATGTTGAGATGAATACCAGTAATAATCCCCAACCATTTTTCACAATTTTGTTAGAATATGTGATGGTGGCGCATCCTCGAAAATAAGTGGGATCCCCACGTGATACAGAATACTAAATAAGCATTACAATTTGTAGGTTGCCGTAAAGAACCCATTTATCACTCGGTGGTTGGGCTTCATCTAACGACGATTTGTCATACAAAACCATCCTCCTTTTCGAGTTGTGGGGGAGCGCGCGAATCCGGCAGAAATATGACGCCGCGGTTCGTCGGACACTGAACGATGTTGCTTTTGCATTAAAAAGAAAAATAAAACGAAAGTCCATCCCTTCGTATTAAATGACAAGAAAACATTTAATAAAAAACAACGTTTTTGAAAGTAACTTAGAATCTCAAGTTCAACAGGCTGGATTTTAACGGCTCTCGAACCCTTTTAAAGGGGTTTGGTGTCGAAGGGGTCGAAGTGATGCTAAGGGCGTGTTACGAGATCTAATTACTCATTTATTTCCCGTTCGAAACGGAGGTTAAAGGGGTTGTCGCTTTTGGGAATTTCGTGTACATCAGACCTTGCCTTCGGGGGTGAAATTCTTAACAGTCCACTCATAGCTTTTCAATGAAATTTTAAGACAAGGGTATTTCATGAATTCATTTAATTCAAATAAAAAAGTATCGCTTTTCTTAAATGACCCTGAAATACGTTCGTTTCACTTCGTAACGAAATCGAAATCTTACCATAACACTTAACATAAACCCCGACGATACTCAAATAAATACAATAAAATAGTCAACTCTATTTTCTTTCGCTAAAACGAAACCGAAACTCGTAAAATTTTATCGTACTGCGTCCATTTTACGGTTTTTCTAAACACACCGAGCTTGAGACACGACGAAGCTTTCAAAATCGGTAGAGCTCTAGATGTGCTACAGGGGCACTTCGGGGAAGCTTTACCGCTTGGGGGATAACTTGAGAGCGTTATTTTCGGCTATTCGGGCATAGTAATTGGTTTACAGGCCTGTTTTACTGTAACGCGCTAGTATCAAAGGGTGGAACGCAAAAGGGGTTAAGTCCCCTATATACGGTACATCAGGAAAGGCTCAACGTTGGCCGCCATTCGATCCTCCGGGAATATCTGCGCGTATCAATTTTTAAAACCCAATTTAACATGCGCCGAGCAATCCGGATCTAAATAACATGTCTAGAGTGGGGTTTCGAATGAGATTTAGGCGAAAATCAATGGAATAAGTTAGGGTGGTTTGTTTAAAGGGTGCTAATCAAACAGATTTCTCGATCATAAATTAAGTTAAGTTAGGGCAATATTAAAAAAGAAAATGGGTCATTAAAGTAATAAAGTTTTTTAGCAACGCAATAGTTTTAATTTCAGATCCTTGTCATGCCAAGTTTTTTGTTATTTGTTCTTGGCATATCGTCCATTTCTTCAGCTTGGAAAGAACTTGCAAAATACTTATATTCTGGGTTAAGTCTGTCCCAAAAAACAATCTGGGTTGCGCTGAGTTGAGTTGGGTTGGGTTGGACCTTATCGGCAATGCTGTATACCGCACCAATGAACTATAAGTACTACAGGAATTTACTGCAATCAGTAAACAAAAAACTGTTGGTCTATCTATTGATTGAAGAGCGAATAACCATATATGAACCTCTGTGGCTAAGGTGTTCATAGATAACATAAAGGCATGGGCAGAGAGGAAGGCATGAGGTGAAGTAGACCACTATACTACACAGGTAATCACTCGGCACAGTATTTTCGGTACCAACCTCCACAAGATCAGAAACTATTCTAATTTCGTTTGCGAAAAGTTTGATAGAGAAAGAGCACTGTGCGCGAAAAACTATGGGGAAGTTTTTTCTAAATGAAATGTGAGCCGGCTGCTGCTTGAAAGGGAGGAAAATTGGTTGCAATAGAGACTCTCACTTCACTCTCTAAGGAAATCTTTATGATTAAGCAGAAAGAAGAGATTGAAAGAGAGAGAGGAGGCGAGCACATGGAGGAGGCTTAAGACGAAAAATTTATTTGGGGAAATGAAGAGGGGAACAGAAGAGAAAAGAGGTGAGTATTTATCCTGGCCTCGCTCAGGTAATACGCCTTTGAAAAGCAGTTAAACTTAAATATATGAGAAATGTTCTTTCTTTGCTGCACTGGCCGAATGATGGGAGGAGATGGTGAAGAAGAACGAGGGGAGGCTCCTCCAGGTAATAGATAACCGAAACGTAATAGACCAAAAAATGTATGTTCTTATTTCTGTCCGAGACGGCTAAGTTAGGAAAAGAAAAGGGGGCTTAAATCTTCATGACAAAGCAGAAGGAAGAGATTGATTGAAGGAGAGAGGAGAGGATAGCATGTGGTGGTGGTTTAAGACTAGAAAGCGGTTCTGTGAAATGGAGAAAGGAATAGAAGAGGAAAAAGGATTTATCCGCATGTCTCCAAAGACGGCTAAACCCGAATGATTCTAGTTCTAAGTCTTGTGTCAGTTCTAGTGATAGTGCTAGTGAAAAACTACCACAAGACCGAGAACTACTCTTAACGACTCTTAAGACGGCGAAACCCAAATGATTCTAGTTCTACTATATCTAATTTACGTACTTTACTTATTTTCTTTACGTAACTTTATTGAGAAAGTAAAGAGGCAAAAATAACAAAAAATGCACATCTCATTACTACTCACTTAGTGTCAAAAAAGAAAACGAAATTCAATGGCTATTATAAAATTCGTCGAGCGAATAAGGTGCTAAATTGCAAAGTAAATATCGCATATTTTTCTTAAATAAGTTTAACTTAGTTATTAATTTGATTTCTACAGGGATGTTATTCCAGATTTTCGCACATGAATACAAGGACCTTTTTCATATAAATTTAACGTATGTTTAGGCAGCATGAAGATATGATTATGTCTAGTAACATATTGGTTTGTCTTAACAAATTGTTGAAAATAGTTTTTATGTTTGAAAACAAATATTGAGCATTCGAGGATGTAAATCAACGGTAAAGTTAAGAAATTCTCTTCTCGGAATCGTTGTCTACACGATTCATTAATTTTAAGATTACATAACAATCTTATCGATTTTTTTTTAATTTTAAAGAAATTACCGAACTGTACAGATGCTCTCCGCGTAATTATTAAATATCTTAAATGTGATTCGATGTTACCAAAATAAAAAATCTTGACAATCTTTTTGGTAGTTGTAGATTATAGATTTTGATAGCTTATAACAGAGTTGTTCCATGTGACACTTAAACTTCATAGAACTATCAAGATGAACACCCAAAATCTTGATCTCCTGTCGTACCTCAATATCGTAGATTGTAGAAGGTTTATTAACCAATTTATTATCAAAGACTATCTCCCCACTTTTATCTTCGTTCATTATTAGATTATTACCATCAAACCACTTTGTTAGAGCATTCAACCTATTACTAGCTTTATCCATCATTTCCTTTAAAGTTGAACCGGTGACTGATACGGTAGTATCGTCTGCATTACTTGTTAAATAACAATTCATGTCGTGTAATAGTAGGTCATTTATAAAAATGACGAAAAGTAGGTCACCCAGTATACTACCCTCTGATACTCCATACCTTGTATACTTCGTAGTTGATATTACTGGAGCACCTTCTTAGTTTATAACTTTCGTTGTATGTGATCTATTATTTAAATACGAAGTAATTATGTGTTTTGCAGGACTCTTAAATCCGTAACGCCCAAGTTTGGCCACCAACAATTGTCTATGACTATCTATACAATCAAAAGCCTTAGACAGATCCAAGCTTATAGTACAAAGGTGTTCATTTTTTTCGTAGGCATCTAGAATATTCGTAAAAAGTTCAAAAAGAGCAGTACCGGTTCCCAACCCATTCTGTCTTTCACGGAGTAAAGAATTACCTTTTATATACCCCAAAAAGCGTAAGTAAATAACTTTCTCGATAATCTTGGATAAACAAGAGAACATATTAATTGGTCTACAGCTACCAGGTTCACATATTGGAACCTTTTTTGTAAATGGGTGTTATAATTGATTGTTTCAATGAGTTGGGAAATATTCCATGTGCAAGGCGGTTGTTCACAATAGAGCATAAAGGGGCTAAAATATATTAATACTTCCTTTAATTATTTTTATTGGGATTCCATCATAACCGTAGCTTCTTTAAAACTGTGTACAATATTAAAAAGTTCACTCTCCGTTACAGGCGCCATAAAGATTGATTGACCTTGCATAGGTATGTTACCCAGATCAGCTGGTGAGTTATTATTTATTTTCGACACAAGATTGCTTGCAACAGAGAAGTTGTGTCAAAGAAGTTGTTGAAAGATTCCGCCATTTTGTTTGGGTGATCAAACCGTAAACGGTTTTTAGGTTTGTGGTTTATAGAGTTTTTAATTATATTCTAGAAATATTTTAACTTATTAGCAGTTACTAGTAGCTTGTTACGGTTGGAGTTGATTTTGATTTTTTTTTTGAGGGTTTTTAAATGATATTCAAAGCGCAATGGTTTATATTGGTTTATTTTATTGCTCGATGCAAAATTGAAAAATTGTATTTTATTTTTGTTTGAAAACATGTGGCGTGACGTCGAACTCGGAGAAAACCAGTTTGCGCGTGGACGATTGGTGAATTTTTCTGAAAAGAAGAGTTGAACGAAAGGTTTTGGGAAAGACGTTCGTTTAGAGTAAAAAGTTCTTACTTACCTTAGAAAAAGGGAATTTATTGAGCGATTATTCTATCCCAGTGTAGGGTGGTGTGTTTTTTTGAGTATTTTTGGTAAACATCATCACCATTCGCTTATGCGGAAGTTATAACCTTTCGAAAAGAATCTGTGGAAACCGACCAACAACTAAGGTTTGTACACCATCTTTGCGTGACTTATCGATTTATCTGGAAACAAAAATTAATTTAAATATATTTAACTGTATCTAGGTTTCAACTTATACTACTTTTCAAGATAGTACTAGTTTCAAATTTATAAAACTACTGTTCTACTAATGTTCGAGTACTCACCGTACTTAATTAATCAGGAGCAGATTAATTGGAGATCTTCATAAGTGTTAACGTCATCGCTAGCGTGGTAACCTGGTGAACCTTGGTGAAGACCTAAAAAAAAAAGAAAAGAAGATAAACCAGATAAGTGAATTTAACTATTTTAAATTACGACTAAACTTACCTGTGTCGAGTAACTAAGATTGAATTGTTTATTTCGGTATTATCGTGATTGTACTTACCTTATTTGTTTATTGAATTCAACATCTGAGATCTTGAATAGCTTAATGATTTTTTTTTCGTTCTTCGAAGTATATCATTTATTTGATTAGGAGTATTAATTGATTTTGATTTCAATAATTCAAGTTAGTAAATATTTTTTGTTTTGTTTTCTTTATTTTGTTCGAGGTATTTAATTTTTTTTTATGCATTTTCTTAATGTTGTTGTGAGGGGAAACATAAGCTTATGCGGACCAGAGTTATTTATTTTTGTTATTGATTTTAAAAGGTATTTTGCATTGTTTTGGAATTTGAAATTACTCTCAAAAATTTCTGGCGCTCAACATTTAATAAATTTAATTCGTATTATATTTTTTTTTACATCACTGTTTTATTTACTCACACCCGTCTTCACTGAATTAGCCGTAAGCACCCGCAATAGGGTTACATATATTTTTTTTGTGTCAAGCTGCTCTTCCATGTGCTTGTTTTTAAGTTGTATTAAAAGATGGTTGTATTCTCTGTGTTTCCGTTGATAATCTGGTTTAAATTTTTTTTCGATTTGAGAAAGCTCCTGTAGCATACATAAGGAAACTCTGCAAGCTTTGAGTTCACTACATTCCATATTTCTACTTCTTTTTTTGGTAGAGTTTCGGATTGTTTCTTTAGGAAAATGCTGATTGAAATAATTCAGTACTGATCATTAGCATCACTTGTTTCCAATACAGTCTGAAAGGTCTCAATTGATAGGGATTGATTAAAACGTTTTATGTTATCATAACAAAAATCTCGTTTGACAACATAATAATATTGTTGGATGATAGAGGTAGCATTCAAACATATTGTTTGAGCTTTATGTTCAAATTTTCTCAGTGTTTCCTGGAGTTCATTATAACAGTTTCCCATACTTTGTAAGTTTTGATGGTAGATGGTGAGCTGTTGTACTTGTAGTATATGTACGTCTTTTTTCACTGTAAATGTTGGTAATTTATTTATTAATTTTGAACTCTTTTCTGATATAACAGAATCATTAACTATCCCACGTTCATCTTCTGAGGAGTCTTGAAAAAAAACGATTTATGCGTGTTCCCAAGGGCCATAAATTTGATGACTTGACTTGTTTACATTGTTAGTGCATAAGTATTTAATAACCTCTTTTTCTGTTGTTTCAACATCCACACGACTGATATGTAGATGAGCAAGCCTCTCTACAGCTTTTAGTGTTGATGTATTTGTAGCAGTACCATAAATAATCTTTTTATTTTTATTACGTTGAACTGTTTGAAAAATATTAGTTGTATCTTGTAACTCATTTTTTTTATCGTTAATTGTGATTGTATTATTTTTTGGTTTTGCGTTTACTTTTAGTTTTTCAGCAAAAGTTACATGGTTTTTGTTCTTGTTTACATCGACTTTTTTTATATTTTGAACCGTCCGCTTGGATTTGAACAGCCCGAAATTGTTGACCTTCAACCTGAACTTCTTTCTCACACACTCGTAATGTATTTCCATTTGTTATATTTGTTGAAAAGTTGTTGTGGTTTTCAACTTCGCAATTTGCTCCGACAGTTTCCTATTTTCAATAATCAATGTGTTTATTTCTACTTGAAAATTTGTTAATAATGTGATAGTTATGTTTTAACTGCAAATTCAATTTTTGATGAAATAAAGTTCTCTGACTATTTCAGGTTGCTCACTTGATCCAAGAATTCTTCATTATTTGAGGTTGTCTTCGTTATAATTTTTACATTTTCAGCTCTTCAAGGATCCTTCTTCTTTCATTTTTGATAACATCTCTGTTGACATATTTTCCGCACATAGTGTATGAAAGTTTTGCTCGCACCCGTTTCTACAATTTATATAGTCATCATAGCGATTAATATTCTTCACGCATGTACCACCCACAGCGAGAACATACAAGAAGTCGAATAGTTCGACAAGCGAAGCAAGACAGAACTCAATAACAATTAAAACTAGAACTAACACCAGACCTAGAAAGTTCCGGGTTTAGCCGTCTTTAGAGACGTGCGGCTAAACCGAAATGATTCTAGTTCTAGGTGTAGTGTTAGGTCTACATAATAATAGTGCTAATGTAAAACTAGAACTAACACTATACCTAGAACTGGAATCATTCGGGTTTAGCCGTCTTTAAACACGCGTGGCTAAACCCAAATGATTCTAGTTCTAGGTATTGTGTTAGTTCTAATCCCTTTATTGTGTTGGTGTTTTTCCAAATGAACTGAAATATGTAAGAGTAACTCCAATTCATAAACAAGGGGATGCGAATAATAAAAGTAATTACAGACCCATATTAATAATACCCGTAATATCCAAAGTCATTGAAACTGCAATAAAAAACAGGATCATGGACCACATAAAAGATAATAATCTAATAACACAATATCAACATGCATATCAAAAAGAAAAATCAACAACATCAGCACTGCTTAGTGTAATCCAAAGTATAATAACTGGTTTTGATACGCAAAATTATATACAAGTAGTTTTCTGTGACCTGAGTAAAGCTTTTGACTCAGTGAATTACCAAATTCTTCTGAAAAAAATAGAAAAATACGGCATAAATGAAAATGGAAATAAACTTATTGCTTCATACACAGGAAAAAATCGTGTCGTGTAAAAATTTTAGAGTAGTTGGTAAAAAGAATTAGAGTAAAAATTGTAATACCACATGGTAAAAACAACTCTAATTAATATTAATATAGAGTTCATATATTATTCACTTAATAGAGTAGTGTTTACAGTTCTCTAAAGGAGAGTTCTTTTTTACTCATGTTAGTGAAGTTATGTAATATATAAAACATTAAATTTTACACAAGACGTGTAAACTGTACTTTTCCTTCAGGTACTTCGTAGACATCGCACTATTTTGCTCGGGATTACTCGTCGGTACCACGTGATTAACATGTGATGTGATACAGCTAAAATTTAACGGTCATTTACTGAACGAGTCGGAACTCGACAGCGTCTCGAGACCTGATTTACGCGATATAAAAAGAAAGAACGATTATTTTTATTTGAAGTATGTTTGCCAAACATTCGTGTTGTGAAATTAGTGGAACTTCCGGAAGATTTTACGTACGAGTTCCTTGCGAAGATTGGTAAGTATGTACAACTATACATACAGAAAACTTATACATAGAAGACTCATTAGCTGCAGTTTTCATAGTGACTCGATGGAAACTTTAAAATGGATTAAGTATGGTTATATAAAAAGAATTTAATTTTTTTAAATTTAAGATATAACAATATATTACAAGTAAAAATAAAAACAAATATTTTATAATTTTGATTTTTATTACAAACCTAAAACCTTCCTAAAAATATTCTATACTTCCTATTAAAAATTAACACTAATAAGTGAAAGATACACACTATTTAGTGATATTTTGTCACTTAATAGAGTAAAATTAGAACGAATCTTTAATAATTTACAGTGCTAATTTTACACTGATTAGATTAGAAATGTATCTAATTAGAGTCACGACAACATCTAGTTAGATTACATATAATACACTGTTATAGTGTAACGATTTTACACTATTTAATAAACACCATCTTTCACTATTTAGTGTAAAATTTTAATCTATTCACCTACACTATAGTGCAAAAAAATAACTCTAAATATATTGGACCGATCTGAACCATGTTTTAGAGTTGATTTTTACTCTATATTTTTTCCTGTGTATCTTCAGGATAGACAACAACAGACACACTGGAAGGGAACAATTTCTGAATGGAGAACAGTAGAAACAGGAGTACCACAGGGCTCTGTGCTCGGACCAGTTTTATTCCTGTTATATTTAAACGATTTACCAAAAAATATAAAGGCAGACTCAATGTGTTTGTATGCTGATGACACCTCATTCATAAATAGTTCTAAAGACTTAGAAGACCTAAAAGAAAAAACAAATATAACATTAAATGAAGCAAAAAATTGGTTCGAAGTAAATAATCTACAACTGAACAGGAGGTTAGAGATAAAACTACAATGTTTCTAGGAGTTACACTATTGGAAACTCTATCATGGAGGGACCACATAAAAAAATTGGCAACGGCACTGTATTGTTTAAGAATGTTAACAAAAAGTTTACCGGAGGAAGAAATAAGGAATGTATATTTTGCGTACTTTCATAGTATGGCGATATATGGCATACTTACCTGGGGCGCACCTGGTGAAGCGGTTGAGATTTTTAAATTGCAAAAAAAAGCAATTAGAATACTTAAAAAATTAGGTTATAGAGAAAGTTGCAGAGGTTATTTTAGGGAATTGAAGATACAGACAATACCATCTCTACAATATGTTCATGCGCAAAGAGAAACATTGGAAAGAAATATAGACTCTCACAACTACAGTACACGACATGGAAATAATTTACTGGTACCCTTACACAGAGTACAGAAGTCACAAAATACTTTCAAATATATTTCAATAAAACTATATAATGCTTTACCATCAAGAACAAAACAATTAGACGAGAAGAAATTTAAAGCAGAAGTGAAGAAAATGAAATTTATTCAATTCAAGAATACTATGAAAGTAAGATGCAGGGTATTACCTAGCAGAGGGAGAGGAAGAGGAACTTGAAGTTGATTTCATGTATTTCTTTTCTGTTTTTTTTCTTTTTATTGACGAATTGAATGTACCATGTTTTGTATGTTTAAGAAATAAAACTATTATTATTATTTATTACGCCCTTTTAAGCAGTAAAATTTATACTTTTTTGCTGTTTTCTTATGCCAAAATATTTCCTGAAGTCGACGTCTTTGCACAACATTTTGAAGTGTAGTTGCTAACTTTGTACGTATTACTGAAACATTTTAATAATTACAAAAATGTTTTTATCAAGAGAACCCAGTGGACAGGCGTATTGTGGAGGTTGAATGGTTTTTTTCTAAAGACTACGTAGCATAATAACATTTATTAATTTATTATGGTACCTAAGCTAACTAAAATGTAATATTTTTTTCACTTTTTTTCGAATAACTTTTTTCAACAAAACTTTACCCATGAAACGAAATTTATTACGGAGTTTCATTATTTTAATTTTCTCGCTTGTTGTTAGGTATTTATTTTTTTAATCACTTTTTGAACTTGTTTTCATTTATTTTCGACGAGTGAAAAGCGTTCGCGTGCACTCCAAAGTTTATTATTCGTTCAACGGCAGCGATGGCCAAACGGCCGGATTTGCTGGCGCAGCGTCTCGTATGCAAATTAAAAGTGCGGCGGGCGCATAAAAAACGTCATTACGTTGTTGTCAAAGCTGCGGGATAGCAGACGAAGGACCGAACCTTGTCCTTTGTCGGCCTTTACAAAGACACCAACAAATCCCTGCCGATTTTCATCATAAAAAAGAGACCAAAAAAATAAGCTCTCCGAGTATCCCTAATTTTAGTAATTAATTCATAAAATTTTTAATTACTTTAATCTCTACTAATAGGTTTTGAAAGTCAAAGGGAATTCAGAAAAAATGATTATAAAACGTTTTAAAAAATTGTGGTAGGTGTCATTTTAAATCTTATGAATGAAGCTCTCTTTGAAAAAATACAAGTAAAGTTTTTGCGGTGTTATCTGTAACAAAAGCGTTTTAAAGCTATTGTTACCAGGCCATTAGAGTGGCAGAGAGAGCGAGAGAATGTGGTTTTACCCTGTGGGAATATTCTAAAACCGACAAACTCCCAGCTAATCGTTAAGAAGTCTTTTGGGGTTGTCCGTGGGGGGACAATTAGCCCCCTCTTGGCTTTTACGGGAGTACGGCTTTGGGTATCTGCGAACAAGCTGGACGCTTTTGTCCTATTACGTGTAGGTATTAGAAGTTCGCTTTTATGGAGAGACCAGAATCGTTTAGTGGCGAATGCAAATATCGGAGAACGAACACAATTCGGTTTTAAAAAAAAGACCTAGTTCGAAAATTGAGCTAGCTTAAATAGATTAAAAAAATGTATGAGGGGAAGATTCAAGAAGAATGTAGATATACAGAGAGTTTTTGAGACTCGATTATATTTTTTTTGGGGTCGAAAAATTAGCATAGAAAGGTGTTTTTCGCTCGTGGGGAAACTCGAGTTTTGAAAGGGAGCCGACTACGAAATATTCGAAATCTATACAATTCAAAATATGTGAAACGATATGGTAATGTATTCTGGAATTTCTGGCGCAGTCAGCGCGAAGTTTTACCTTTCGGTACGTTGCAAATAAGACGATAAAGAAATGAAAAGTATAAAATGAAACCGTTCATAGTTCGTGTGCGGTTTCGCTTTAAATAATAAAAGTGCAGACATGAAAAAGTTTAAAAAGTTTGTTTTCAGAGTCGTACGGTTGCTGAGTGTCAAACCAACTTTAATAATTTCTTTTAAAAAAATTTTTTATTTCCAACAATTTCAATTTGAAATCGAAATAAATACTATATAAGAAAAGAATTTGTTAATAAAGCTGTATTAAACGGATTAGACTAAATTAGATTAAATCTGTTAAATGAAAATCTGAATTAGCTAAGTTAATTGAAGAATAATTTTATTCTGCCAACTTGTAAACTTAGTATGAGTTGTAATAATTCTGGATCATCCATTATCGTAATAGGAAGTTCTTCTACCGGGAATTTCATAAAACTCGCAATATGGGAATGCAGTAACCATAGATAAAAAACTACTATGCACTTGCACTGTCCCACATAAAATGCAACATATTAATAGTACAGGCATTGAGTAGTTTTGCAAAGGAAAAGTTTTGCTTGGAACAGGTCTAAGTTTCCGTCTTAAGGGACGCACGGCTAAACCCGAATGATTCTAATTTCAGGTATAGTGTTAGTTCTAGTTTTACATTTGCACTGTTACTACGTAGAACTGACACTATACCTAGAACTATAATCATTTGGATTTAGCCGCGCGTCTTTTATGACGGCTAAACCCGACTGATTCTAGTTCTAGGTCTTGTGTTAGTTCTAGTGATAGTGCAAAACTAAAACTAACACTACACCTAGAACTAGACACATTCGGATTTAGCCGCACGTCTTTTAAGACGGCTAAACCCGAATGATTCTAGTTATAGGTCTTATGTTAGTTATGCACGGACAAACCCGAATGATTCTAGTTCTTGGCCTAGCGCTGCATAACAATTAAAACTAGAACTGTTACTATGTAGAACCAACACTATACCTAGAACTAGAATCATTTGGATTTAGCCGCACATCTCTAAAGACGGCTAAACCCGAATGATTCTAGTTTTAGATATAGTACATTAGACCTAGTACTAGAAACATTTGGGTTTAGCCGTACGTCTCTTAAGATGGCTAAACCCGAAAGATTCTGGTGCATTCTCTCCTTCCTGCAAATTTCTACGATTTTTAACATGTCTGTCATAATAGTGTTTATATTGTTTTTGGTTATTGATGATTTGAAAATTAGCATCCGTTTTTATTTCCGGCTTCAATAATCTTGTATGCATTGGCGCTTTTGTTCTAGTTCCGGTGCTAGAAATGCTAAAAACGGTGCACTGAAAAAAAAATGTGGGAAAATTACAATGAGATGATTGGTTATTTTTGACCCATCGTTTCGTTGTAATATTATTATAGTAAAAGTGAATTTACACGTACTAACATAAATTTACATTGCAATTGTAAATTTACAGTGTAAAATTATATTACTGATATTGTAAATTGTCATTATTTAGAGTGTAGTATTAGGCTTTTTATTGTAAAAATTCAAATAGAATTGTAAAATTACGTAGTTAAATTACAAGGCAGATTGTAAGATTCCAATTTTTGTAATGTATTCTCACACAAAACATTGTACATTCACTTTTTAAAATTACAATTATGCAATTGTATTACTCCCATCATTTCAAGGTTTCCATAAATAAAACACTTATATTATGTTTACTGTTATTTATTTCAACTACACGACCTATAAATTAAAGAGAAACATAATTGTAACTTTATGAACAACAAAAAATAAAGTATTTTACTTCGAATTTAAATTTCTGAAAACCAAAAAACAAAGGTATTGCGCTTATATTTGTTTCAACTACACGATCTACACGATATAAACGAAAGAGAAACAGAATTGTAACTTTATGAACAACAAAAAATAGAGTGTTTTACTAAAACTAATTTATAAACGAAACAGAAACAGAATTTAAATTTCTGAATACCAAAAAAAAAGGTATTGCGCTAAAACTAATTTAAAAAAACTATAATAATTAATCAAATAAAAGTAATGGAATTACCCAAATTTAAACACTATAGAGTATAAACTAAACTTAGTATTAAGTTATTAAGGCAGTAAAGCGAACCTGCTTTAATATTAATCTGCCATTTCGACAGCACAGCTGACTAAAATGAGATTTTAGAGTATCGATTACAGAAAAGTATTTTGCCAAAGTAGAAATATAGAAAGCGAGAGTATTTTATACATATTGACTTTACACCAAAAATATATATTTAGTTTATAAATCTTTTATAGACTATTCAATTTCTTTAGAAGGGATATCATTTTATTTTTTTTAGTACTTACAGAACAGCTTCTTTCTGTGTTAATTTTTAAAAAATAACATTGTATAGTTTCTAATAATCCGGATATAACTTTAGGATACTGTGTATTTTGTATGAAATAGAGTCCAAAACATAACTCAAATGCCTCTATTAGATTATCCACCTCCACGACTTGTTTTTTTTCGATGAAAACTATGAAACTCCCAGCTAAAGGAATAAGGAAGTTAAACAGATAAAACATAAGTTTCGTCGTGTAATTGTAAACACGAAAAATTATTTTCATACCTATCTCCGCAACGCATGGCGTTAAGATCATCATACTGCTTTCAATTTCTTCTATGTTGTATTCCTAAAAATAATAAAAGTTTAGCTAAATTTTACAAAATATATAAAATTTGTATTTACTTCAAATTTATATAGAATGTGCTCTATTTTGTCTTTGAAATATTTCGCAATAATTTCTAAAGCTAAGCGATCATTATTTGTCGTATTTAGTTCATTATATTGAATAATTACTAGCATGCTACTTCCACATCAGTATTATCATCAGAACATTTCTTAAGAATTCTCTTTGCAGTCTGGACTGCTTGCACAGCTTGTCCATTGCTTCTTGGATATCTAAGAGAACTCGTTACAAATTCAAAATTCTTGCTTTTTGCGAACTTTCTCAATTCAAACGTACTAAATGGCATGTTATCACTGATAACTTGTTTTGGAATTGCAGGAACAGAGAATAGTGATTTAAATCTAAATGTCATTTCTTCTGATTTTTTTCTTTTCAATGGAATAAGTTCAAGCCACTTTGAATAATAATCTTGAATAACAAGATAATCTTTATTGTTGAAAGTTAAAATATCACATGCCAACTTATTAAACGGTATATCCGGTATGTTATGTACAATTAAAGGTTCTTTTACATTCGAATTTCGATACCTTTCACAGGTTATGCATCTTGAGATCAAATTCTCAATATCAGTTATTAAACCTGGCGATTAGACAGCCTCTCTTGCTCTTGCTTTGGTTTTCTGTATGCCCAAATGTAATTCATGCAAAAGTAGTTTTACACTTGCACTGTCACTAGAACTAATATTAGACCTAGAACTAGAAACATTTGGGTCTAGCCGTACGTCTCTTAAGACGGCTAAACCCGAATGATTCTAGTTCTTGGTCTACCGCTGCGTAACAATTAAAACTAGAACTAACACTAGACCTAGAACTAGAAATATTCCAGACGCACTGCTAAACCCGGAACTAGTTCTAGGTCTAGTGTTAGTTCTAGTTTTACACTAGCACTATTACTATGTAGAACTAACTCTATACCCAGAACTAGAATCATTTGGCCTTAGCCGCACCTCTCTAAAGACGGCTAAACCCGAATGATTCTAGTTCTGGGTATAGTGTTAGTTCTACATAGTAACAGTGCTAGTGAAAAACCTTCTGGGTATAGTGTTAGTTCTAGTTTTACACTAGCACTGTTACTATGTAGAACTAACACTATACCCAGAACTAGAATCATTTGGGCAAACTAGAACTAACACTAAACCTAGAACTAAAAAGTTGCACATCTCTAAAGACGGCTAAACCCGAATGATTCTAGTTCTAGGTATAGTGTTAGTTCTAGTTTTACACTTGCACTATCACTAGATCTAATATTAGATATAGAACTAGAAACATTTGGGTTTATTATTATTGCTGCTGCCGGGCTGAGGAGGGCGGCCCCTCTCGTTACCGCGACCTATAAGATCTATTGTAACTTTAGCCCTCCAAAGGTTTAGGGCAAATGTAGGTCCTTAATGAACCTTAGTATTGTCCTGAGGTCTTGAACCTTTATGTCGGTAGGTAACAGGGGAGTTTTACCGAAGACGTTGTGCCTTAGACGGCCTCTGGCGACGCAATTGCACAGTATATGTTCAGCAGTTTCTGACTCGTCGTTGCATAGTCGACAAGTTTGATCCTCAGCTTGTCCAATGTGGAAGAGGTGGTATTTTAGGGGCACATGGCCGGTCAGGTAGCTTGAGAGCGTTCTTAGATCCCCTTTGCTGAGGCATAAAACCTCTTTGGTTTTGTTTTGCGACGGAGTTATCATACTCTTCGCTTGGCGGTGACCTGGAAGTTCTTTCCAGCGTAAGGCTATCTTTGAAGCCTCCCAGTTGTTGATTATTTGTTTTAGGTGGCTTTTTTGTAGTCCACATCCAGGTTGGGGTCCAATGAAGGGCGTGTTTGCTGCCTCTTTGGCCAGCTTGTCGGCCTTCTCATTGCCCTCAATGTTGCTGTGACCTGGAACCCACCATAGGGTAACATCATTGCTCCTAGCGAGTTCTCTCAGGTTGTTGGTACACTCTCTGATCAGTGCGGAGCCACACGTGTAGGCCTGAATTGCCTTTAAGGCGGCCCGACTGTCTGTGAAAATGTTTATGGATGCACCTTTTTGTCCCTTCTGTAGGTTCAAAGCGGTGCAGAAGTTTATAGCAAGAACTTCTGCTTGGAAAATTGTTAAGTCCGAGCTGAGGGGCAATTTGATGTGGCTATTTGGTCCACTGATGCCCATGCCTACTCCAGATCTTACTGTCTTTGAAGCATCGGTGTACCAGGCTAGGGCTCCTCTTTTTAGTTGAGGCCCTCCTTTCGCCCAGTCATCCCTGCTACTAAATATGACCTTATACGGTTGGTTGAAATTGTATTCCGTCGGTATAAGGTCCGTTTTAATTTCAATCAGGTAATTTAGACATGGGTCTTTGAGGATCTCGAGGTGTCCTCTGAGGTTACCCTGCATCAACTTGAGTGAAGAAACTGTTTTCAGTGATAAGGCACTTAAGGCTGCCTCCTTTTGTATATATATGTGGAGCGGTGTGAGACCGAGTAGGGCTTCCAAAGCAGCCGTCGGACAGGATCAAACATTTGGGTTTAGCCGTAGGTCTCTTAAGACATCTAGACCCGAATGATCCCAGTTCTTGGTCTAGCGCTACATAACAATTAAAATTAGAACTAACACTAGAGCTAGAACTAGAAAGTTTCGGATTTAGCCGTGCGTCTTCAGACGTCATAATAATGATGTTCAAAGAACTTTAAAAAAACTTAAATTTAAATAAAACGGTAAATTAAACTAGAGGTGTTGTTATATGAAAGGTTTAAAAGAGACCACTTTTCCTCTTTAATAGTTTTACGTTAAGCAATTTGAGACGTTTCGGGATCACCTCCCATCTTCAGTCAACAACTAATTACTCATAATCATATCTCAAATCTTGATGTGATGTTTTAAGAAACACCATTTTAAAATTATTAAAAAATAATAATATTAAGAAAATATAATACAACCATTTTAATATTATTTTGAGTGAGAGAAGTGGTCTTTTTTAAACCTTTTAAATAAAAATGTTAAAATTTTTGTTAAATTGGATTTTTGTGTTAGATTAAATAATTTGTCTGTTTTCGTTGAACATTAAGTGCTATGAAAATAGAGAACAATAAAAAAATTAAATTAAAATAATAAAGTGTTTATATAAAATGTTCTATAAAATAGCAGTTGTAAAAAAATCCTATTTATTCAGCTTAACACCCACCGATATTTTTTGCATGATTTTTTTAAAGCCCTCGCTAGCTTTAACAAGTTAAAATTTAATTAACTTTTTTTCGCATCTTTCTCCAACAAATTCCATCCCAAACGACAAAAAAAATATAATAATAAAACCTTTTTGTTCCATTTTAAAGTAAATCAATATCAATTAGATTTTAAAACAATTTCTTTTGAATAACACTGTAGTTACTTTAATGTTGGTTTGCTTTCGTTTTTCGTTTCACCTATTTGAAATTAATCGGAAAACTACGTTACCTCATCAACTAATTACGTACCCGGGCGCAATAATCTCGTGGAGTAACGCAACGAGGAAAAGTTTTCACTGCAAAAGTTCCTTTTATATCGAAGAAGTTCCCTTATACCTCCGGTTCTCTCTCCCAATTAGAATAAAAAAGCTATTTTCAGGAAGTTTCAGTTATTTCGCAAGGGAACTTCCGCGAACAAACAGGGATTAACAATTTAGCAGTCGCGCCGTGGAGTGCTTCCTTGTGTATAATTCAATTTCAACCGCTTAACATCTGCATTTATATCCAAAAAAAGCCCTCACATCCATTTTGTCCTCGAGAGACCCTCAAATATTTACCCAACTTAAACGTTTGTACAAGAAAAATATGCTTTAACTAGAAAACGGATAATAAAATCTGATAAAAGCTTTGTTTAAACCAGTTTAAGTAAGTTCGTCGATTACGAAACGATGGTTACAGCAACCATGCGTTTGACGCGAAATAAATGAACCATGTAATGCTTTTAAACTTTAACGGATATTAATGGACGACGGGTGACAAGTCTGCGCACGTTTGCGTGTACACTGCCAGAAAATCGGGTTCGAAACTAACACTCCAAAATGTTACATTAAACTTTGGTCATCGTGAAAATGAGAGTTTATTAATAATAAATTAATTAATTTTATGACTAAAGCGGAATATAATTTGCTGGTTAATATTAACGATTATAATTAAAAACGAATTATTAATCTAGTTCAAAGTGTTATTAAATAAAAATTAACATAAAATTAATTATTTGAGTAAAAGCTTAAATTATATTGGAAACCAATGCAAATTTAATAAAAATTTCTTTTCACAAACCGTTTGATATTTCATTTAAAACTTTTCATAAACAAAGAAACTTAAAGTTCTTTGAACGGAAATTAAACGTGATCAAAGCTAGAAGACGCTTGTTTGCAACCTAAAAGAAAAAAATCTAGAAAAATATAATCAATGTGGCACAACGTCGTCCCCTGTAATTTGTAACTTTGTTAATTTAAAGTAACGGGCGCACAAGCAATTATCGCTAATTAAAATGGCGAATAGAGGTGGCGTTATGAATAGAGTTGGGGTACATTTAATTTTCGGACCCTAAATCAACTCCCTCATGCAAACACCGGTATTATTTCAATTTAAACATCACACATTTCAATTCTACATTATTTCTAATTAGTATCAATGTAACGACAAACCTAAACAGGATTCGCTAACAGTTTCCAGTAATGAATTAAAGTTTACTAAACAATGTTCGAGTCGGACTAACTCTAATCAGTAACCATTAATTTAATCAACAATTGATATTTTTTTGGTTACAATTCGTTTTTAATTTAATTAGGATTAATGTAATTAGGTACGATAAAAATAATAATAATAATAAATTACAACTTGAGTTATTCCTGAAGATTGAGCCGTTAAATCGAAACTTTCTACTTCTAGGTCTAGTGTTAGTTCTAGTTTTAATTGTTATACAGCGCTAGATTAAGAACTAGAATCATTCGGGTTTAGCCGTCTTAAGAGACGTACGGCTAAACCCAAATGTTTCTAGTTCTAGGTCTAATGTTAGTTCTAGTGCTAGTCCAAGTGTAAAACTAGAACTAACACTATACCTAGAAGTAGAATCATTCGGGTTTAGTCGTCTTTAGAGACCTGCGGCTAAACCCAAATGATTCCAGTTCTAGGTATAATATTAGTTCTACATAGTAACAATGCTTGTGTAAAACTGGAACTAACACTAGACTTAGAACTAGAAACATTCGGGTTTAGCCGTATATTGTTAGTTCTACATAGTAACAGTGGAAGTGTAAAATTAGAACTAACACTATACCTAGAACTAGAATCATTCGAGTTTAGCCGTCTTTAGACACGTGCGGCTAAACCCAAATGATTCTAGTTCTAGGTCTAGTGTTAGTCTAGTTGTTACCGACCAGTAATGGATTTCGACCATTTTGTGATTTAAAGTTGAATAATAACAAAAATATTCCCTATATTCTAAAAATGTATGCACATTTGGTTTTCTACTTCTATGGCGCATTTAAAGCCGTTCTGAGAGTGAGGATAAAAGTCTACGTTATTCCATAAAAAATCAGTTAACACATGCCTATCGCGAAGAGAGTATAGCTTCATGTTCAGTGTAAAGAAAAGTGTTGTGCGAATCCGGCCAGAAAATAGTAAGTAATTTTGACTTTAAATACATTTGGTAGTGATATTATGTTTCATATCTATTGTTAGTAATAGTTATTTGTATATTTTAAATATATACTTTTTAAATATTAGTTTACGACCACAAAATTTGACCTAAATAATTATTTCTTTGTATTTTATTATTGGTAATCGAGAACCAATTTGATGCTTTTGTTAATTTTTTAGTTAGGTAAAAAGTAATAACTAATACGTGAATAGAAGTTAAGTTGTTATTTTTTTATATAAAATTGTGATTACTTACCAAAAAAGAAAACGTTCAGTTTATAAATATATGTATATGTTACTATAAAATCCCGAATTAAGGTATATCCTAAGATTTTTCAGTGAAATCTAACATTTACCAACTCTGTTCATTTCGAACTTTTACCACCAACCACTTGGTAAATCTTAGGTTTTACCGCAAAGACATGGTAAATGTCGAAAAATATACACTTATAGACTATAGACCTATAGACCTATACACCTATAGACTTATAGGTACATGTTCTAGTACTCGTGGACAGTCTGCAGTTTAACACGTTTGAACACACACGTTTGTTTTGATTTCCGTTTGTTTTTGATGTCCGAAAGTAATTTATGACTCGAAAGTGATATTAATTCGAAATATGTGAGTGTCTTCACTGTCTGAAAATAACTTATCAATCAAAATGAGTGTAAAAAAGAGATTTTATGAAATAATGGATGAGCTTGTAACAAGCAAGAATGATAATAATTTTTGTATTAACAAGGACAAATACGCAAAGTCTTTAGAAGAAGTAAAAACTGCAAAGAACGTTAAAAGGAAGGAAGCCGTCCATTATAGGCGATTAAAACGTTATGATATTTTGACTACAGCCGACGAAGAAAGGGTAATTGCCCTGAAAGGAATGATGAAATCAAGTATTACGTTTGTTACGACGACTTATTCAACATTCTCGAAGAATAGACACGGAAGAATATAACATGTTGCTGTTGCTATACTTCATAGTAAAATGAACTCACGTTGTTAAGTAGATCTAATAGATCTACAAACTAACCCTGATGGAAATTATAAATTCATTTTAGTTTACCAAGACCATCCCACTAAATTTGTGATTTTTCGTGCACTTCAATCTAAACGCGCAGCAGGTGTTGCATACTATCTTTTGTATATTTTCACCACATTTGGAGCTCCGAACATCTTTCATTCCGATAATGGTCAAGAATTTTGTAACCAAGTTATTGACAGTTTTTGCTCTATGTGGCCGACCGTTAAAATAGTACATGGGAAGCTCAGGCACAGTCAGAGTCAAGGATCAGTAGAGCGGGACAATCAAGATATCGAAAATATGTTGAGCACATGGATGGAACCAAACCAACAAAGTGTGTTTGAAATTCATTAAGGCAATAAGAAATAAAGCATATCGCGAAAGGATAAAATGTTGAAATGAAACATAACACTCAACTCTATTGGTAAAAGCCAGAAAAATTATCTCTTGTCTAAAAAATCCTTACATTTACCAACTCATGTTGGTAAATCTTAAGATTTACTAGTTAAACCTAAGATTTACCGTAGTTTGGGCTTTTACAGTAACATATATTATATAAAATTTGGTTATGTTTAATGTTTTTTCTCTAATTGAATCCATTGTTCTAAATATATTTCCTTGGAAATTAATCTGATTTGTGGTGGTCGAGAACTGACAAAAATGATCGAGAACTCCGCAGAGTGGTCAAGAAGCAAAAAAAATGTAGAAAAATGAACACTAAAAACATGTTAACATTTAGAACCTTATTACAAGACATCAACTGGGCACCCATGTACTCAAAAACAAATACCGCGGAAATTTTTTTTACAATATTCCATAAATATATATGAAATATAATATATCAAATGCTTTCAAACTGCGTTCCCTGAGAAGAAAGTTAAAAATTCTGCTAGGGGTACAAATCTAAAATGGAAAACAAAAAATATAGAAGAATTAAAAAATAAATTAGACGTCTTGCACATAGCAATGGAAGTCATGAAAGATAGTCGTTTAAAAGAATTATACAAAATATTAAAAACGGAGTACATCAAAAAAATAAATCAAGCTAAGGTTAAGAATACTTATGGAAAGTATATAAACCAGTCTGATAACAAAATTTTGGCGGCCTGGAAACTTGTCAAACAAGAAACTGGAAAATCCAGGAAAACACCAGTAAAAGATTCAGCATTAAATGTCGAAGACTTAAACCTTTTCTTCTCTCAAATCGGGGCTGTATCGAAACACTGTTCGACCAGCTGTGTTGATGCAATCAGTTTGGTCAACTCGGCAAGCTCAAAAGCAAAAAATACCAAAGATATACAGCCTGATTCAGAGTAAGCGCCTTATTTTTTTTAGCCACACTATGGGTACTACTTTCAAAATATTTGGCAGTAATATGTTTTAGGACACTCTCTACACGATGGTGATATCATATTTTCAATTGGACGAATTATTTCAAAATGGCGACTGTCAACTTTTTATTTTTAAATGGAATGCCAAAATTTTTTTTTTATTATTGAGATCTTAAAGCATTCTTTTTACGACAGTATTTTGTTTTTCTTAAAAATTCATTTCTTTCCCCTTCCAAAAGGAACCTAATATTTTAATCTATACTCTGTTTTTAAACCAGGAGGAGTATTTTAAATTTGTCACCAGATTGACCTTGCACGTGATTGGTTGAATGCGAGGAAGGTTCACACACAGGCAATTTTGAATTTTGATTTTGAATTTGAAGGTTAGGTAATTGATAATTCGACAGTATCGTGTCATTATTGTATATTTTGTGTTCTTAAACCCTTTTTTATTATATTTTGAAATAAATATACTCATAACTTCAATGTTAATTTGTATGTATAGTGTTGACGATAACAAACGAAAATAAATACAATAATAAGTAAATAAATAAATAATAATTATTAATTTAAATTTACCGTCAAAATATCTAGTGATATTTTCTGGTGATTTTTTCCAGTGTAAATCTGACTTTCGCGTTTACTCCTCCTGGTTTAAAAACAGAGTATAGTTCTAGTGCAAGTGTTAGTTCTAGTTTTAATTGTTATTCAGCGCTAAGTTGTATATTTTTAAGTTTCGGGTTTAGCCCTGTGTCTTCAGACGCTGAATGTTAGGTAAGGTTAGTTTTGTTTACAAACATTAATTATACCATGAAGTATTCTTTGGCAATTTGTAATGGCAATTATAGCGTGAAGTTTTCTTTTGTAATGTCAATTATAGCGTGAAGGAATGTGAGGTAAGGTTAGTTTTGTTTACAAACATTAATTATACCATGAAGTTTTCTTTGGCAATTAGTAATGGCAATTATAGCGTGAAGTTTTCTTTTGTAATGTCAATTATAGCGTGAGGGAATGTTCGGTAAGGTTAGTTTTGTTTACAAACATTAATTATACCTTGAAGTTTTCTTTGGCAATTTGTAATGGCAATTATAGCGTGAAGTTTTCTTTTGTAATGTCAATTATAGCGTGAAGGAATGTGAGGTAAGGTTAGTTTTGTTTACAAGCATTAATTATACCATGAAGTTTTCTTTGGCAATTAGTAATGGCAATTATAGCGTGAAGTTTTCTTTTGTAATGTTAATTATAGCGTGAAGGAATGTTAGGTAAGGTTAGTTTTGTTTACAAACATTAATTATACCTTGAAGTTTTCTTTGGCAATTATACTCTGTTTTTAAACCAGGAGGAGTATTTTAAATTTGTCACCAGATTGACCTTGCACGTGATTGGTTGAATGCGAGGAAGGTTCACACACAGGCAATTTTGAATTTTGAATTTGAAGGTTAGGTTATTGACAATTCGACAGTTTCGTGTCATTATTGTAAATTTTGTGTTCTTAAACCCTTCTTTATTATATTTTGAAATAAATACACTCATAACTTCAATGTTAATTTGTATGTTTAGTGTTGACGATAACAAACGAAAATAAATACAATAATAAGTAAATAAATAAATAATAACAATTATTAATTTAAATTTACCGCCAAAATATCTAGTGATATTTTCTGGTGATTTTTCCTAGTGTAAATCTGACTTTCGCGTTTACTCCTCCTGGTTTAAAAACAGAGTATAGTAGCGCATGAATGTTTTATACTCGATGTTATTTTTGTCAAAATAAATAAATAAGTAGATGTTTATTACAAAATAAAGTTTAATTGTTTCTTTTGTGTCTAGCGCTACTTGATATTTGGACAAAAATAACATCGAGTGTAAACATTCATGCGCTACTAGATTAAAATGTGTGCTTTTTGATGGGGAAAGAAATGAATTTTTAAGAAATACAAAATACTATCGTATAAAGAATGTTTTTAGGACCTCAATAATAAAAAAAAATTTTGGCATTCCATTTAAAAAAAAAAGTTGACAGTCGCCATTTTGAAATAATTCTTCCAATTGAAAATGTGGCATCACCATCGTGTAGAGAATGACCCAAAACATATTACTGCCAAATATTTTGAAAGTAGTACCCATAGTGTGGCTAAAAAAAAATAAGGCGCTTACTCTGAATCAGGCTGTATACGAACTGTTCACAAAGCTAATAAAAGAAGTTGAACCAATAATTAGCAAACACCTGTGTTTGGTCATAAACAAATGTATAGAGGAGGGTGTCATTCCGAAAGAGCTCAAGCTGGCGAAGATAACACCTATATATAAGAAAGGTGACAAAGATATATGCAATAACTATAAACCAATTCTAATCTATTTTACCAACAATATCAAAAATATTTGAAACTGTAGTAAATAAAAAAATAGTAGACTATCTCAACGATAACAAATTGCTTACAATCTGTCAACATGGGTACCAAAAACAAAGGTCTGCAATAACTGCCCTACTCAGCGTAATAGAAGCTATAATCCACGGTTTTGATCAATAAAAGTTCACTCAAATTGAATTCTGCGACCTAACCAAAACCTTCGATTCGGTGAACCATTCAATATTATTGGACAAACTACAAAAATATGGATTAAGAGAAAATGCATTGAAGTTTCTAGCATCATATTTGGGAGGAAGAAAACTATCAGTTTTTTGGCGAGGTCAACAATCAACTTGGAGAGTTGAGAAGTGGTAACAGGAGTACCCCAGGGTTCGATCTTGGGACCGTTCTATACCTCATATACAGGGCTTCCCAAAACTCCCGGGACAGAGCTATAAGTTTTGAATGAGTGAAGAAAAAAATTGAAAATTTGGGGATCACTTAAAAGTAATAAAAACTACATTCTTAGATAGTTTAGAACTTCCATGCAATGTGGAGTTTTTTAGGGGATGACCAGCCCTACATTTTTAAATAGCAACCCTGTCGAGTTTTACCTTATTTTAAAGGCCATGAAAAAAGATACACAACCCCATAAACCAAAACCCGATATCTTAATTCTTTTAAAAATTATGAGGTTTTCTTTCGACTGTTTTTGACAAACTTGTTTTCTAAATTTTAGTTTTATTACCTCCAAAAATGGCGCAAAAAGTGTTACAGTCTAATTTATTCCAATGTTTTGTATTTATGTTACTTGTAAATTTTTTTTATATTGTAATTTTTTTTAAGCGACAGAATCTGGAGATCCTTTTTTCCCTTCCTATTATTCCTTCATTTGTACGGAATTATCATTATAAATTTTCTTTTCTTTCTATTCTTTTCTTATATTTCGCCTTCTCTTTAATAGATGTCATTTTCTTAATTCTTTACTTATTTTAAATTTCATACGGAAAAGTTATTGCGCGCAGGTCGAGTTTTTTTTTTCGAAATTGGATTTAGGTTTTCGAAGAGGAAGTCTCACTCTTTTTGGTGGCACGAGACTCAACGTGTAACGTCGTTGTGTAGGCGTTTTGGTTGACATTTTGAGTGATTCATTTGGTCATAATTTGATTTAACGCATCCGAATTAATCGGGATCATCACATCGACAATTTATTTGAGAACAAGTTTAAGTCCTTTCTTACGGTTAACCCGGCTATTTTGCGTTTTGAGTCGATTTACTTTTCACACGTGCGAGGCCTTTAACATCTGAGGTATGTGATAGTAATTTAATAGAAATTTAATCATTCAATCATTTATTCAGACACAATCAATACTTATAATATTTGATAATTCCAAAAAAAAAAAATTTGTTTAACTTAATAATTTAACAATTCTTTTTCTTTCTTCTCTTTCTCCTTCTTTTTTAATTTTTTGTATCGTCCTTTTACTAATTTTTAGGCCTCCTATTTTGGGATATTATTATTCCGGGAATAGTTTCTTTGGATTTTTACATTGGGATTTTTCCATTCCAAAAGAAAAAAAAAAATCAAATAATATAATTGTATGGTGGAGTGCCTCCCCTCTGCCGACTCCGAATACTTTCCCTTTCCAGAGGAATCGCTGCATAAAGAAGAATCTTACCCGTATCAAGGTCAGAACGTATATGTAAAGTTATTTTGTGTTCATTAATGTGTTGAATCGCTATAAAAAAAAAAAGTTAATAATACTTACATTTGAGAATTTACTATAAACATTTAAAAATTTTACTTACCTTGCAAATAAATTATTGCAGATTGTAAGGGTAAAATCTAAATTTTGGGGTGATTTTTTTTTTATTTTTTTTTCTCGTCGAATTTTTTTGGTTTTACTACGTTTCAAAAGACAAGCTTGTACTTTAAACAAAACGTATCGGGATCAATTTGTTTCAATTTCTTTTGTTGAATTTTTTTTTATTACCGAATATTTCTACAGTTTTTTTTTATTTTCATTTTAAAGTTAATTTTAACTTCTCCCAAAACAGTGGGTTTCCCATTTATTTAAATTTGAGTTATAAGTTATAATACTTTAGTTTATATTTTCGAATCTTCATTTTTTTTATTATTCAATTTCTTTCTACAATTCAATTTTTTTGTTTTTAATAAACCAAATTATTTTTTTTTTGTAATATCAGGTGTTTTATAGAAATTTTGTATATGTGATCCTTGTGTGCCTATTCCTATTCCTGAACATCTACATTTCGTAATTGATGGACATCGCTGTAATAAATTACGTGGCGCCAGATATAAATTAACGAACCTCCCCGTCTTCACTGAGCTAGTTGAGGTTCGGCGGTGTTTTCATTTTTTTTTGGGTTGGCACGGAAGGGTTAAAGGAAAACCATCTTGGTCAAAATTTCTTTTTTTTTGTTGATTCCGCTACGTAACGGCGTTATAAAAGCTGACCGAAAAAGAAAGAATCACTCTTTTAATGATTCGTGGCTTTGGGGATAGAACAAGATCTTACGATGAAGTGCGACACATCTTCAATGATGTTTTTCATCAACGACCGCCGATTTGTAAACCAACGAACCAGTCGAAAGAACTGCTCGCAAATTTTAAGGAAAGGGAACTGTGAAAAATCTTCCGAGAACTGGTACACCGAAATCTGGAACAATAAGATATTTGCATCTGTGAGAAAATCAAGTGGTTCCAAGTGTACGTGCCGTATACCCTAATGGTATTGACAATAAGTGGTTTCAACAACATGGTGCTCCTCCACATATTAGTCGCGCAGTCCGAGACTTTTTAAGCCCCACGTTTCCAAACCGTTGGATTGGTACAATAGGTGAAATTGAGTGACCACCACGATCTCCTGATCTAACACACTCGATTTTTTCTTTTGTGGGTTTCTGAAAAGTAGAGTGTATGCAACAAAACCAGAATCAATAAATGATTTCGAAAATCGTATATTTGAAGAAACCACCAATATCACTAGGGATAAGCTCCTGATGGTTCAAAATTCCATTTATGAGCTATTTTTATAATACAAAAAAGGCAATTCGTATACTAGCTGGGCTAAGAAATCATGAGAGCTGCAGAACTCACTTAAAAAAATTAAAAATACTCACCATGTTTTATACTTACCTGCCTTTCACAATAAACAAGACTCGCTACTAAACAATGCAGACAATCACGATCACAACACCCGCTACAAGGAAAATATTGTAACTCCGTTTCATAGAGTGGCAAAATCACAAAAAACTTACCACTATATAGACGTGAAATTGTATAATGCGCTACCACATGAAATGAAAAGTGTGGAAACCAAAGAATTTCGAACTTCTGCGAAGAATATGCTCCTGGAAAAGGAATTTTATTCAGCCCAAGAATATTGTGATTGGTTATAATTTTAACCGACTCATTTTCTAAATGCAAGTTATTGTAATATCTTTTTTGACATAATATTGTATCGTTTTTGTACTTTATTTAAATAAATATGAATATGAATATATTCAAAGTTGATTTTTTTGTTTTATTTGTGTCCCTACTGACACTCCCTTCCCCGTATTAAGCTGTTATATCGAGGTTTTACTGTACTATCATTTAATCGAATTGTCTCATGTTAAACATATTATCGCCATAAACTAAATTATTCGATGTGGATTGGTTTATTTCATAAATTCACAGATGTGTTTGTCATGAACCATTTATATGATTAATACGATAAGGTCGAATGGGAACGGCCACATCTCTTAACCTGGATGACGTACGGATTGCGGGTCGGTATCGAATTCATGACAGTAACGCACCAGAACGGCCCAGTTCCGCTAAATTTCTATCAAATTGACCTCCATCGGGCCTTAATCCACTTGAAGTGCGGAGTTTGGTCACGTTAAATTTAATCCAACTTCTCCTTCACGTTCAAAATAGATTCGCTAAAACGCGACAGTTTATCATCGATAAACTAAAACGATTCTTTTAGTGTAAATGATGAAGCTGTTAATCTTGAATCTATTTTCGCGCTATAAAGGAGGAATAACGGAAGCGGTAGCAGCAGTTTCGGTATTGCGGGTAACTATTAGCGGATATCCTGCTTAAATCCTTTGATCGCGCTAGACCATTTCGAACGTGTTCAATGCAGATAGTACCAAGCTATTTACCCCCAGTATTTCGACCACAACTGAACCCATAAAGCCGGATAAAGCTTGATTAAATTGATGCACTAACAAATTGTTAATACATGTCAATAACAATCAATATACTCAATAAATGAATGTAAATTAATCCTTTTCAACTTAATTTCAACTTTAATTTACATTTTAACTTTTATTTTAATAAATTTTAACATCAAAAGAACTACTCCTATTAGCTATCTATTTGAAGACGAGGGACTGAGTTTAATCTAAAAGGAGATCGAAAGAGAATAAGTAAAGAGAGGAAATCTGTAACGAATGGCCCCGTGAGCTTTAAACCGACCGCATTGCGTGATAAAGATTTTCAATTTCGAGCTGCGTCCGGAAAAATATCGACGGTGTAAACAAGGAGGACCATCAATAACGACCGGAAAGCAGTATTGAGGGACACAATTATCTTCCCGCACAACGGGAGGGACACTCGTTTCTTTTCCCCCCACGATCCTTCGTGCGAGAGAGATTTCCTTTTTTTTTGCTTTTTGTTTTTCAAGCTATCGATCGAAACTGAGCGAATAGTCGTTTCTTTATTTCGTCTGGATTTTAGCCAGAAAAAAAGGATATGAGATAAGCATTTTCGGGAAGTTTGTTGTAAATAAGTAGTAAATAAAAGGGGGATATTATGAAAATTAATGAGAAATTAAATTGGGGAAATAACATCCCTTGATATTACCAATCCTCGAAGACGTTTAGAGGCATATGTAGAGGTAATTGGAAGATAAAGTGTAAGTAGGTGTACAAATTTAAAACCAGTTCTGTTTCCACCTAAAGATATGGAGCATATACAGATATAGATGATGTATCAAGTGGTGAAGAAAATGAAGCGTTCGTTAGGACAATTGGAAAATGTGTTCTAAGAGGCCCCATGGAAATTTTTAATACAAATCATGACAATGAGAAGGAAGAAGTGCTACTACACAAGACATCAGAAATTACATCTGATGATGATGACGATATTAATATCCCTTTAACTATGTTCTTGAAGAAAGAATTGAGGAAACAAAAAAACTTCGTTAGGAAATCAGATAAAGGTAAAATTTTTGCAACACCACCTAATTTTGTACAGAAAATAAAGGATGAAAATCTAAAGCCTATCGATACTTTTAGATTATTCTATAATGAAGAATTTATGATTTGTGTGCAATAAAATGGAGAAATATGCAGTTTTCAAAAGTGTCCACGACTTTCGCATCACAACAGATGAGATATAAATATTTTGATATACTTCTTTTGTCTGTTTAGAACAAAGTTCCTAATCGTAGACTGTATTGGGAAACTAAAGCTGACACTTACAACAGTTTGGTGAGTGATAGCATTTCACGTAATAGATTTCAGCTTTTTCACAAATACCTGCACTTCAATGACAATTCGAATATTGATCATCGCGTAAATATTAAATCACAGAAAATGTTCAAGCCCCTAGGTACTACATCATTTTCTGTAGATGAAACAATGGTACCTATGGGCATCATAGCATGAAGGAATTTATAAAAGGAAAGCCTATGAGATATGGTTTCTAACGAGTTCTGAAGGTTATCTACTAAAATTTAGTCCGTATTGTGGAGCTGGTGATAAAATTCAACACAAGCTCTGCTTAGACTATATGCCTAAACAAAGGACTCTATATTTGAACAATTTCTTCAAAGCTCCACTAAAGGATTTGAAGAAAGAGTCAAGAATCTAAGAGTAAGATCTATGAAATGGTATTGGCCATACGTACGATTTTGTCTAAATAGCTCTATAGTAAATGTGCGGTTACTATATCGATTCGAATCCTATAACAAAGCTGGTCGACTTTATAAGAAGAATAGTACTAGCAACTCTAACAGCTCCTGATTATGTAGCTGGTCCGAAGCGGACAATGCAAATATAAATTTTGGTGGAATAAATCGCCCATTAGGGTGAAACGTGCTCACAAATCTACGGAATCAATTAAGCAAAGATATTAATTGATCATTTAATTAATAATCATTTACTCAATTAATTTCTGAGATACGGTGACTTAAAGTCTATATTGATTATCACAGTATTGGAACAACAAGTATTGGACCAAAAAAATCATAACAAGAGGATTTATGGAAATTAAGAAATTATGTTAAAAACTTTAAATCTAGATTAAATTTGCTTTAAATTGCTTGTTATTTCATTCTGATATCTCAATTAATTTCTAAGATATGGTGACTTAAAGTCTATATTGATTATCAACATTCAGTATTGGACCCACAAAATCATAATAATGGGATTTATGGAAATTAAGAAATTATGTTAAAAACTTTAAATCTAGATTAAGTTTGCTTTAAACTGCTTGTTATTTCATCCTGATATCTCCATTAATTTCTGAGATACGGTGATTTAAAATCTATATTGATTATCAACACTCAGTATTGGACCCAAAACATCATAACAAGGGAATTTATGGAAATTAAAGAATTATGTTAGAAATATAAAATTTAGATTGAATTTGCTTTAAACTGCTTGTTATTTCATCCTGATATCTCAATTAATTTCTGAGATACGGTGATTTAAAATCTATATTGATTATCAACACTCAGTGTTGGACCAAAAAAATCATAACAAGAGGATTTATGGAAATTAAGAAATTATGTTAAAAACTTTAAGTCTAGATTAAATTTGCTTTAAACTGCTTGTTATTTCATTCTGATATCTCAATTACTTTCTGAGATACGGTGACTTAGAATCTATATTGATTATCAACACTCAGTATTGAATCCCAAAAATTATAACAAGGGGATTTATAGAAATTAAGGAATTATGTTAGAAACATTAAATATAGATTGAATTTGCTTTAAACTACTTGTTATTTCATCCTGATATCACAATTAATTACTGAGATACGATGACTTAAAATCTATATTGATTATCAACACTCAGTATTGGACCCAAAAAATCATAACAAGGGGATTTATGGAAATTAAGGAATTATGTTAGAATCGTTAAATCTAGATTGAATTTGCTTTAAACTGCTAGTTATTTCATCCTGATATCACAATTAATTTCTGAGATATGGTGACTTAAAGTCTATATTGATTATTGATTATCAACACTCAGTATTGGACACAAAAAATCATACCAAAGGGATTTATGGAAATTAAGGAATTATATTAGAAACATTAAATCTAGATTAAATTTGCTTTAAACTGCTTATTATTTCATCCTGATATCTCAATTAATTTCTAAGATATGGTGATTTAAAATCTATATTGATTATCAACACTCAGTATTGGACCCAAAAAATCATAACCAGAGGATTTATGGAAATTCAGGAATTATGTTAAAAACATTAAATCTAGATTAAATTTGCTTTAAATTAGTTGTTATTTCATTTTGATATCTCAATTAATTTCTAAGATATGGTGACTTAAAGTCTATATTGATTATCAACATTCAGTATTGGACCCACAAAATCATAATAATGGGATTTATGGAAATTAAGGAATTATGTTAGAAACATTAAATCTAGATTAAATTTGCTTTAAAGTGCTTGTTATTTCATCCTGATATCTCAATTAACTTCTAAGATATGGTGATTTAAAATCTATATTGATTATCAACACTCAGTATTGGACCCAAAAAATCATAACCAGGGGATTTATGGAAATTCAGGAATTATGTTAAAAACATTAAATCTAGATTAAATTTGCTTTAAATTACTTGTTATTTCATTTTGATATCTCAATTAATTTCTAAGATATGGTGACTTAAAGTCTATATTGATTATCAACATTCAGTATTGGACCCACAAAATCATAATAATGGGATTTATGGAAATTAAGGAATTATGTTAGAAACATTAAATCTAGATTAAGTTTGCTTTAAACTGCTTGTTATTTCATCCTGGTATCTCAATTAATTTCTGAGATACGGTGACTTAAAATCTATATTGATTATCAACACTCAGTATTGGACCCAAAAAATCATAACAAGGGGATTTATGAAAATTAAGGAGTTATGTTAGAAACATTAAATCTAGATTAAGTTTGCTTTAAACTGCTTATTATTTCATGCTAATATCTCAATAAATTTCTGAGATACGGTGACTTCAAATCTATATTGATTATCGACACTCAGTATTGGACCCAAAAAATCATAATAAGGGGATTTATGGAAATTAAAGAATTATATTTGAAACATTAAATCTAGATTGAATTTGCTTTAAACTGCTTATTATTTCATCCTCATATCTCAATTAATTTCTGAGATACGGTGACTTAAAATCTATATTGATTATCAACACTCAGTGTTGGACCTAAAAAATCATAACAAGGGGATTTATGGAAATTAAGAAATTATGTTAAAAACTTTAAATCTAGATTAAGTTTGCTTTAAACTGCTTGTTATTTCATCCTGATATCTCAATTAATTTCTGAGATACGGTGATTTAAAATTTATATTGATTATCAACACTCAGTATTGGGCCCAAAAAATCATAACAAGGGGATTTATGGAAATTAAGGAATTATGTTAAAAACATTAAATCTAGATTAAATTTGCTTTAAATTACTTGTTATTTCATTCTGATATCTCAATTAATTTCTAAGATATGGTGACTTAAAGTCTATATTGATTATCAACATTCAGTATTGGACCCACAAAATCATAATAATGGGATTTATGGAAATTAAGGAATTATGTTAGAAACATGAAATCTAGATTAAATTTGCTTTAAACTGCTTGTTATTTCATCCTGATATCTCAATTAATTTCTGAGATACGGTGACTTAAAGTCTATATTGATTATCAACACTCAGCATTGGACCTAAAAAATCATAACAAGGGAATTTATGGAAATTAAAGAATTATCTTAGAAACATGAAATCTAGATTAAATTTGCTTTAAATTGCCTGTTATTTCAACATGATATCTCAATTAATTTCTGAGATATTATTCTAAATCCCCATTAAATGCCAACGAAGGGGGTTATATTCAAAAAATCATAACAATGGAATTTATGGAAATCAATAAACTATTTTAGAAACAATAGAACTAAATCAAATTTGTTTTAAAATGTTTTGTTTCATGGTGATATCTCAATTAGTTCCTGAAAACTAATTGCAACTTAGAAATATAATGATTGCTAGAAATCTTTTTGAGTAAATGTTTCAAAAACTTATTGCATCATCTTGATTTCGTTTCATGACCTTTTTATTTATTATCTATGCGTGTATAGATTGTATATGCTGAAAGCTAAAGATTAACAATAGATTTGATTTTATGTTTAAACCAAATTAACTTGGTCAGCGGTGTTGGTCGGGTTTAATTGGTCTGTCTTCGCGAAAGCTTCCGGGATGATTTACACTGATTGATACTTGACCATATGGGGCTCAGTTAATTAGGTACGTCGGCTATCTAGTACAGATTGGGGAGTAGAGGGAACGTCGCGACGGAGATAACACGGGGGCGCTTTGATAAATTGCCAACCGGAAGAGGCGCCACCCGTAGAGAGAGCGGCATGGCCCCGGGAGGTTTCCGGATTACGTTCGGTATCAATTATTTAAACTGTGCTCCCGGAAATCCCACCAATTCCAAACACCTACTACGTATACCCGAAACGGAATTTGTCAAAACTAGTTTCGAAATCGCCTTCGGTTCTCTCGAGTATCTGACCGTTTCACGTTAACTTTTTCAATTTCGAAACTTTTTATATTGTTTTTTTTACGAGATTGTTGAAAATCAAAAGAAAAATAAAAAGTGCATAAAAATGAAATGTTTTAAAAGGGTTGTGGGTGTGTTGAAAGGGTTTAGTCGGAGTTTTTGGTTTAAATGGTACGCAATTACCAGAGTCACTCGTTATGCTCATAAAACCGCATACTTCTGCTCGTTACTCACAAAATTATAATTGTCAACATGATTCGTACCCTTAATTGTGAAACTCTCTCGTTATTTTGACGTGAGCGGTGGATAATGCGCCAACAAGCGTTGTTTATTTAATTTAATCCGCGAAATAAAAGGCTTGCCAGACGTCCACACGCGAAAGGATTTATTAAATTCCCTGCGTTTCATCCTGTCCTCACCTCCCCGTTCTCATCGTTTCGTTTCGAAACATCCCCGTCCTCTATTTTACGAACAATGAGAACGGGAGACGCTCGCATTTGCATATTTATAAATATATTCATGGAATAATAACAGGGAGACATTAGCGCTTCCACAGGTCCCTAATTAGAATGGTAATCGCACACATTGTGTACCCTGACGACAATGAGGTTGTGCCTAAAAGACGTCGTTTAGGTACACTTAGAGTTAAAGATTACGTTTAGATTTTAGTTTTAACGATATCCAATTAGACCTCATAATAGTTTTCTTTAACCCTTTATGTCCCGATGGTACTTTAAAGTACCGGTAGTTTTAAACACTCATTTTAAACTGTAGTCATCTATTATATTATATTAGGTGTGATTTGTAAGCAGCTTTCGGGTATTGTTTACGTATTGCAATTACAATTTTCAAACATTTCTTATTTTTCCTCCCGAAAAAAGTTACATTTTGTGTTTGGTACGTTTAAGTACCGCCAGGATAATAACAGGTACAATATTGAGATTGAGAAATAGAAGATGAAGAAAATGACTTTGTTATTACTAGTGCTAGTGAGGTACCTATGCTGGAAGATGAAGAAGTAGAACGACTAAATAATGAAAATGAGGAAAGTGACACTGAAGTAGTAGAAATACGTGCCCAACAAGAAGAACAAGGTAGAAATTGATAGAAAATGAAGAAAACGGGAAAAACAGACTGAAATTCCAGGATACCATTATCCAGAGGGAATAATTGGTGATACTTTATTAATCCTACAGATTATTTTTTAAAACTGATGGGCAACTGTGTGAAAGATATTACCTTTCAAAATAATTTGTACGCCACCCAAAGGAATAAAATGCTAAACTTGAAAGAAAATATTGGCATACATTTCTTAATGAGTTATCACAGTTTGTCAAGCTATAAACTCTTCTGCAGTAATGCTGAAGACTTGGATGTACCACTTGTCATACGAATAATGATGGTTTTAGAAGATTTTATCATATCTGCATGTCATAGTTGACATTCTAAGGATAATACGGATAAACTATACAAGATCCACCCGTATTTTGAAACACTTAACCGTCAGTTTTCTAGTTATTATCATGACACTAGGCAGTTGGCAGTGGATGAATCCATGATAGTCTTCAAAGAGAGGTCAAGTATGAAACAATTCAAGCCCATAAAAAGGGGTTATAAGCTCTGGTGCTTAACAGATAAGAAAGGGTACTTACACAAAGAAATTTGATGTGTATGAGGGAAAATCTCCTAAAACTGAAAAAAACTTCAAACTTATGGATTAGGTGAAAGGATTGTCCTTCAACTACTGCGTTGGGTAGATCATGCAGATCAACTTCGACAAGTGTATGCAATCTACCGCTGTTCCAAGAAGTGGTACAGGCTTTTCTTTGGTTTTACAGATATGCTTCGTCAATTATATAATCAGCATCTTTTTTGACACTTATGTTATACGAAAATGTAAGATTTATGTCAATAGTTTTTTTTTTCAATATTTTTCCAATTCAACCCAACAATTATTATACATAATTTTAAAGAGAAAGCTTTGAGCTTTAATTTAGAATAAGTCTTATTCCTTAATTTCAATAAATACGGCTTCCAGGAATTTTTAAATTAACATCTTTTTTGACACTTTTAGGTTATACGAAAATGTAAGTTTTATGTCAATAGTTTTTTTTTCAATATTTTTCCAATCCAACCCAACAATTATTATACATCATTTTAAAGAGAAAGCTTTGAGCTTTAATTTAGAATAAGTCTTATCCCTAAATATTAATAAATACGGCTTCCAGGAATTTTTAAATTAGCATCTTTTTGACACTTTTAGGTTATACGAAAAAGTAAGTTTTATGTCAACATTTTTTTTCTCAATATTTTTCCCATCCAACCCAACAATTATTATACATCATTTTAAAGAGAAAGCTTTGAGCTTTAATTTAAAATAAGTTTAATTCCTTAATTCCAACAAATACGGCTTCCAGGAATTTTTAAATTAGCATCTTTTTTGACACTTTTAGGTTATACGAAAATGTAAGTTTTGTTTCAACATTTTTTTTCTGAATATTTTTCCAATCCAATCGAACAATTATTATACATCATTTTAAAGAGAAAGCTTTGAGCTTTAATTTAGAACAAGTCTCATTTCTTAATTTCAATAATCACGGCTTCCAGGAATTTTTAAATTAGCATCGTTTTGACATTTTTAGATTATACGAAAATGTAAGTTTTATTTTAACATTTTTTTTTCTCAATATTTTCCAATCCAACCCAACAATTATTATACATCATTTTAAAGAGAAAGCTTTAAGCTTCAATTTAAAATAAGTTTAATTTCTTAATTTCAATAAACACGGCTTCCAGGAATTTTTGAATTAGCATCTTTTTTGACACTTAGATTATGCGAAAATGTTAGGTTTTGCTCAATATGTTTTTCTCAATATTCTATCAGATTTTTGTCGTTTTGTAGATACAGGTCTGATAAATACATATTCAAATTTACTGAATGTCATAATGTGATTTAGCTAATGCAAGTGTTACTTATTTTCTAACTTTTTGTATACTGCAACATCACTAAAATATATTTTAATGCTTGATGGTACTCTGAAGTACCATTATCTCCCTGGAATGGGGGGATTGCATATTTTGGCCTTTACTGAGTGTATTTTGATATTGTTTTAATTCTGCTACAAAGTTTCAAAATTTTTGACTTCTTGGGACACAAAGGGTTAATAAATCGAAACATGCCTTCGACTTTTAAGAAATACTTAAAGGAAGTTCGCGCCGGTGGATTTTTACGCTTCAAACATCGCCTTAATTTGCGTTGAACAGGTAACGCAAATTGCTTTCAAGCACCCCTTAACGACGGGGTTAGTTAGGAATGGTGGTAAGACCTAATTACCTGCAGCCTATTTTCGCCTTCAAACCACCCACGATCCAAAATCCCATTTGCTCGAACCTCCTATTCGTGCAGCTTTTCTTCGACTTGAACGGATCGAATCGAATTTGCGTTCACGAGCAAAACAAACGACCACCGAACGGAAATAATGGTCCGTAGGTGTGACGCTAAGAATATTTATCGTTTTACCCTTTTAAGAAAACGAACAACTTTTATACGTGACTTTTGTCTATAGACATTTATTCATTTGGATTTACACCAAATGAAATAAGAAATAAATTAAACTTTATTTTGCACGTTAATTAAAGAGGAATGGACAATATAATAATAATAATAATAATAATAAACTGCCTTTATTTCCAGAGTAAAGAGAACAAACAATAATAATAGTAACTATAGTTACTATTATTAAAGATAATCAAAAAAGAAAAAAAACAATATTTAAAAAGAAAAATAACTTAAAACAAAATAGGTGGAAATCCGAAGACGAAGTTCAGAATGCGAACATAATATGGCCCGTTTCTGCTCTTCCACTTAACCTTAAAATAATTGCACTTTTATTCAATCGTACATGCCTACTCCTAAAAACTAAAACTATTAATTGATTCTGCATTATAATCTCCATTTCACTTATAATCTATCTTATATACAGGGTGATTCACATAAGAACCGACACAGAGCAGGGACATGTAGAGGACAATAAATTAAGATGATTTAACGTAACTTACCTCTATACTAAGTTGTACACCTCAGGAGTTATAGGCCTTCAAAGTTGAGTCTTAAATTTTTAAAAAGTTCAATATCTTCGTAATACGTTAAGCTAGAAAAACCAAAAAAAATTTAATTGATAGCAAATTGAACTCACTTGAGGCATTTCATAGGGTTGATTAAGGGTGATGGTACCCTAAATTTTGACAAATTTTTTTAACCTTTTGGCGGATTTAATACATTACTACTTTATTTCATGTGGAATTTAATTCTAAAACTTTTCTTACTCTTATTATTTTTTAAAAAACTTTGGCGTTTTCACAAAGAACTTAAATAACTAAAGACACGTATTTCGTAATGTTACTTAAAATAAGAGAAAATTTAGTAGTCGGATATGAAATTGTAAGTCAAACTTGACAAATAGGTTATAAAGTTATTTGACGACAAGGTTTTCTTTTCTCCATCATCTTTCATTCTTGAGTTATGATCGATTTTAACACCAAAAGTACCCAATTTTGACATTTTGGGAATTTTCTCTTTATCACCTGAAAATCATTACATCTAAACTAAATTTGTTTATGGATGACGTCTTCTTAGTTGACAATAAACAACTTATTCCTAAAAAACTTTTCTCCATCACCTTTCATCCTTGAGTTATGATCAATTTTAATACCAAAAGTACTCAATTTTGATATTTCGATGATTTTCTCTTTTTATCATTAGAAAATCATTATAACTAAACCAAATCTGTTTATGAGTAATGTCCTTTTAGTTCATAATAAACAATTTATTTCAAATAAACTTTTCTCCATCACCTTTAATTTTTGAGTTATGATCTATTTTAATACTAAAAGTACTGAATTTTAACATTTTGGTGATTTTTTCTTTATCACTAGAAAATTATTATACCTAAACTAAATTTGTTTATGGATGATGTCTTTTTAGTTCATAATAAACAATTTATTTCAAAAAAACTTATCTCCATCATAATTAAGTTTTGAGTAATGATCGATTTTGATAACAAAAGTACTCAATTGTGACATTATGGGGATTTTCTCTTTATCACTAGAAAATCATTACATCTAAACAAAATCTGTTTATCAATAATATCTTTTTAGTTCATAATAAACAATTTATTCCTAAAAAACTTTTCGTCATCACCTTTCATTCTTGAGTTATGATCGATTTTAAAACCAAAAGTACTTAATTTTGAGATTTTGGGGATTTTCTCTTTATCACTAGAAAATTATTATGCCTGAACTAAATTTGTTTATGGATGACGCCTTCTTAGTTGACAATAAACAACTTATTCCTAAAAAACTTTTCTCCATCACCTTTTATCCTTGAGTTATGATCAATTTTAATACCAAAAGTACTCAATTTTGATATTTCGATGATTTTCTCTTTTTATCATTAGAAAATCATTATAACTAAACCAAATCTGTTTATGAGTTCCTTTTAGTTCATAATAACCAATTTATTTCAAATAAACTTTTCTCCATCACCTTTAATTTTTGAGTTATGATCTATTTTAATACTAAAAGTACTGAATTTTAACATTTTGGTGATTTTTTCTTTATTACTAGAAAATCATTATACCTAAACTAAATTTGTTTATGGATGATGTTTTTTTACTTCATAATAAACAATTTATTTCTAAAAAACTTTTCTCCATCACCTTTCATCCTTGAGTTATGATCAATTTTAATACCAAAAGTACTCAATTTTGATATTTCGATGACTTTTCTCTTTTTATCATTAGAAAATCATTATAACTAAACCAAATCTGTTTATGAGTAATGTCCTTTCAGTTCATAATAAACAATTTATTTCAAATAAACTTTTCTCCATCACCTTTAATTTTTGAGTTATGAAATATTTTAATACCAAAAGTCAATTTTAACATTTTGGTGATTTTTTCTTTATCACTAGAAAATCATTTTACCTAAACTAAATTTGTTTATGGATGATGTCTTTTTAGTTCATAATAAACAATTTATTTCCAAAAAACTTATCTCCATCACAATTAATTTTTGAGTAATGATCAATTTTGATAACAAAAGTACTCAATTGTGACATTATGGGGATTTTCTCTTTATCACTAGAAAATCATTACATCTAAACAAAATCTGTTTATCAATAATATCTTTTTAGTTCATAATAAACAATTTATTCCTAAAAAACTTTTCGTCATCACCTTTCATTCTTGAGTTATGACCGATTTTAAAACCAAAAGTACTTAATTTTGAGATTTTGGGGATTTTCTCTTTATCACTAGAAAATGATTATGCCTGAACTAAATTTGTTTATGGATGATGTCTTTTTAGTTCATAATAAACAGTTTATTCCTCAAATTACGTACAATTTCACAGCCGACTACTGAATTTTCGATGATTTTAAGTAGCATTAACAAGATACGCGTCTTTAGTTTTTTGAGTTTTTTATGAAAACGACAATGTTTTTTAAAAAGTAGTAAGAGTAAAAAAAGTTTTAGAATTAAATTCCACATGAAATGAGGTAATAATGTATTAAATCCAGAAAGAGGTTAAAAAAATCTGCCAAAATTTAGGGAACCATCACCCTTAATCAACCCTTTGAAATGCTTCAATTGGTCTCAACTTGCTACCAATTAATACCCTCGGTACACTCATAACGTATACCAAATTTGGTTTTTCTAGCTTAATGTATTACGAAGATATTCAATGTTTTAAAAATTTCAGATCCAACTTTGAAAGCCTATAACTCCTCAGAGGTACAACTTGGTATAGAGATAATTTGCGTTAAATCATCTTAATTTATTGTCCTCTACATGTCCCTGCTTTGTGTCGGTTCTTATGTGAATCACCCTGTATATGAGCTAGTAAAATAAAAATAATATAATGAAATAAAACAAAAACAAATTATTCCACTTGCATTAAAATTAGGTTAATCCACTACAAAGCAAACAAGAAGTCACTGTTACGTGGCTTTTTTTTTCCAAACTGTAATTACTCGATACAAAAAAGAATTGTTCAGTGTCTGTTGAAAAAAATTATATTGGTGCCCTCCCTTTTGGCCCTAATGGTGACGGGGATAGAATTATACAGCTTATAGGCACAGTAGCTAAACGCACGACAAAACAGAGCTGTACTATGAGCAGGCGGATTAACAACATTTTTATTTCTAATACTTATACTGTGTAGATCCCCTCTAAACTGAATCTTTTTACTCAAATAATTAGGCGAGCCAGTTGTGACAACCTTGTGATACAGCACTCAAGCTGTAGAGTATAACGATTGTGAATATTCAGCCAAGTTAACTCTTTAAGCTTATGAGAGATTCTTTCAAATTTTTTAATTCTGAATACGTATCTCATGCAAGCGTTCTGCACTCTTTGCACTCTCAATCTATCCATGGAATCCAAACATGGATAGTAGACAGGAATACAATAATTAAGCAAAGACAGTACAAAACATTCACAAAGCATCTTTTTCATTTTTAAATTAAAAATATCTTTGAAAGAATAGAGTAATTTTAATTTCAAAAAACAAACACTTAATGTTTTAGTAATGTGCTGTTTGTACCTAAAGGCATTATCAACAACTAGCCCAAGATTCCTTGCCTGATCAATATGAACAATATGAACAATAGGTATATTGCAACCGTTCAACCTAAGAAAGAATCAGATTAGCTTTCAATTTCTCGTGTCGGATAGCATTAGTTGTGAAATTTCGTAATTGCTTGTAATAATCCCAAGACCCAGCAGTTCTGCATTTTTTGTATCTTGTTTTAGCCTCATCTCTCAATCTTTGTAGTAAGACGATATTGTCAGTCAACCAGGGCATCTTTGGTTTACGGATTCTTACAGTACGCATTGGTGCATGGAAATCGATAAGATTCAATAAGGTTTCATTAAAGAATTTTAATTTTTGTTCCAATTCCATGTGAAACATATGATGAAGGGGAATTGCGCGTAGATCAGCAAAAAATGATTCATAAGTAAATTGTGAGAAATATAAGTATGCATAAAGGGCACGGCTTTCAAAGATTCACATTTCAGACGACAAAACACCAAATCATGGTCAGAAATATCTGAATTAATCACACCAGAATCAGTCACCCCCAGCTCATCCGAAACCGCAATGATATCTAACAGGGTTGCCGTAGCTTCCGTGATTCTGGTAGGATCGGATATAAGCTGCAACATACCAACCGCCCGAAGACCATTAGTTAACTCAATAGCTACACTTATTTCTTCGTTCAACAAGTTAATGTTGGCATATCGAGTATATACAGTGCGTTAATTAATTATCGTACGTATTTAAAGTATGCAACCAATATCACAGTATTCGTATTGCGTTTACGAATACTGTGATATTGGTTGCATACTTTCAATGATGACGTCGGGTACGATAATTAATTAACACAGTGTACGTGGTTGTCTATTATAGCAAACAATTACTGTGGAAGCCCTACTATAACCACGGGTAGCCTCGTCTTTGTGTTTATTTTGTAGCTTTTATAGCTTTAGTAAATTGTACCCCGGGATATTGTAAATTTAAGCTAGGAATTGTAAAATGGTGGTTGGACCAGGCTTAAATGACCGTTTCGTTTAATGAATACTTTTTGATCAAAATTATTTTGAAATTGGGTGCTATTAAAACAGTCGGGTTTCTGGTAGTTGGATTGTTTGTATGTGTACCATTTATAACTCACCCTCAGAACTAAGTTTAGATTCAGAATAGGGACGAACGAACGCCTAAGCGCGTATAAATAGAGGATAAACCCGAATTGTTCGATGCGGAGAGCGCTACCCTATGCTCCAGATTCGGAGTTTGATAAATGTTTTAATTAAATTGGAAACGCAAGTTCGGATTGGAACGGCAAATTATAGGTTCTCGCGAGCTTTCTCACCCCTTAATGTTCGTTGTTATTATCGCGTTAATCAACTTACCCAAAAAAGTAATCCATAAAGAAAATCTTACTTAAATCTTAACTAAAACGAGAATTAAAACATTTAAAACTTTTGATATTATTTAATTAAAAATTCCGCGGAATAAGCCATTAGAAATTTTAATTAATCAAATCGTATCGAGCTGATAAAAGAGGAAAACTTTATCCTCCCCGAAGGATAACGATCCAAGTGGCGGTTTGCGGTTTTCTATGGAGATAAATCGCCTCTCGAGATTATAATCCAAAACTCGATATGGCAAAGGCCAAAATTTGATTGATGGCGAACAAGGAACAAAGAAAAGTGGATCAAGACGTGTGGATCTCGAGGTCGGTTATGAATCTATTAAAATTTTTGCATATTTCTCTCCGTTTTAAACGGCTCTCCATAATGGCAGCTCAACGTACCGTGAAATAACTATGTGAAGGGAATATGAGGTGAACGCCCTTCATAGCCTCCAAGTTTTGTATTTCCACTCCAGTTTGTCCCTCTCTCCATCGCTACAGGTGAAACATCTAATCAGCTTTTGAAACTTTAGACACACCGCGCTTTCCCTATACTTAACCGCAAAACTATTTTCCTCTAGTAGAAATGAAAATTCACTTTGAAATTTCAACTTTACATAATTATTATACTAACTAGTTTTAACGACTTGTTTACTAAGAAGTAAATAAATTGAGAAGTTTAATACATTAAAGAAGTTTTAGGATTTACTTATAACTGTTCGGAAAACTTGAAGTCAGCAGTCCAATTTTTCAACAAAGTAAACTCCTAACTCTTATTAAATATATATGGTGATGCTAATAACTTTGCGAGTGACGCTTGAGGCGCAAAAGCTGCATATTAACTAAAGTAGTTTAGCCGTGCATCTTCAAACGAGATACTATTGTCTTTCTCGACCTCTATGGCAAATTGAATGCTCGGATGAAAGTTGTTAAATGATTCTAAAATTACTTCAATATCATCTCTGTGCACCCAAAATTAAGTCATCAACATATTTCTTAATGAAATCAATTCTAAAAGTTGTGTTATTTGATTTTGCGGCTTCACCGCAAAAGATATGACGCTTGCGCAGTTCAGTCCTTGCTCACAATTTTTCTACACAATTCTATACTACAATTCTACAATTGTTAGTTTCATAAAACAAGTAAGTGTTAATTACATTAAGTAAATTTTTAACATTAACGTTTGTTAATCTCTTGTAGCGCTAAAAATACTCTGAGGAAGGTTACAATAAATAACCGAAATATTAGCTTTTTAAAAAGTTGTTTTTTTAATTAAACCTAGACCGTACACCTCGAATAGTCGCATTTACTTGTTGCTCACTTGTATCGGTTGTAGATATTTCTTTTCTGCATTGGTCAAGCACTGTATTACAATTAAAACTAGAGCAAACACTAGACCTAGAACTAGAAACATTCAGGTTTAGCCGTGCGTCTTCTTTCTAGTTGTAAATTTAGTGTTAGTTCCAGTTTTAATTTGATTATGAATAATGAAATCGAATTTACAGGTAAAATCGAGACGTGCGGCTAAACCCGAATGTTTCTAGTTCTATGTCTACTGTTAGTTCTCGTATTATACTAGCACTATCACTAGAACTAACACAAGACCTAGAACTAGAATCATTCGGGTTTAGCCGTCTTAAGAGACGTACGGCTAAACCAGAATGTTTCTAGTTCTAGGTCTGTTTCTAGTTCTATGTCTAGTGTTAGTTCTAGTATTACACTAGCACTATCTACTATTAGTATTACACAAGATCTAGAACTAGAATCATTCTGGTTTAGCCGTCTTGAGAGACATGCAGCTAAACCAGAATGTTTCTAGTTCTAGGTCTAGTATTAATTCTAGTTTTATGCTGGTACTATCACGAAAACTAACACAACACCTAGAACTAGAAACATTCTGGTTTAGCCGCACGTCTCTCAAGACGGCTAATCCCGAACGATTCTAGTTCTAGGTCTTGTGTTAGTTCTAGTGACGTCTGAAGACGCACGGCTAAACTCGAATGTTGACACTTTCACTGTTACTATGTAAAACTAACACTAGACCTAGAACTAGAAAGTTTTAGCAAGTTTAGTCGTGCGTCTGAAGACGCACATCAGCATTTTTACTATGTAGAACTAACACCATATCAAGAACTAGAATCATTTCGGTATAGCCGTCTTTAGCGACGTGTAGCTCTACCAAATGATTTTAGTTCTAGGTATATTATTAGTTCTAGTTTTACACTTGCACTGTTACTAGAGCTAACATTATACCTAGAAATAGAATCAGTTGGGTTTAGCCGTCTTTAGAGCCATGCGGCTAAACCCAAATGATTCTAGTTCTAGGTATATTGTTAGTTCTAGTTTTACACTTGCACTGTTACTAGAGCTAACATTAGACCTAGAGCTAGAAACATTTGGGTTTAGCCGTACATCTCTTAAGACGGCTAAACGCGAATGATTCTAGTTCTTGGTCTAGCGCTGCATAACAATTAAAACTAGAACTAACATTAGTTCTAGTTCTAAGTTTCTGAAGTCTGAAGACGCACGGCTAAACCCGAATGTTTCTAGTTCTAGGTCTAGTGTTAGTTCTAGTTTTACACTAGCATTGTTACTATGTAGAACTCGAACTAACACTATATCGAGAACTAGAATCATTTCGGTTTAGCCGTCTTAAGAGACGTGTGGCTAAACCCGAATGATTCTAATTCTAGGTCTAGTGTTAGTTCTAGTTTCAATTCTAAGTTGTGTATTGTTATTGAACTCAAACTAGAACTAACATTAGACCTAGAAGTAGAAATATTTGGATTTAGTTCTTGGTCTAGCGCTTCATAACAGTTAAAACTAGAACTAACACTAGACCTAGAACTAGAAACATTTGAAACTTTCTAGTTGTAGGTCTAGTGTTAGTTCTAGTTTTACACTACCATGTAGAACTAACACTATATCGAGAACTAGAATCATTTGGATTTAGCCGTCTTTAGAGCTAACATTAGACCTAAAAGATTCTAGTTCTAGGTCTAGTGTTAGTTAGAGTTTTAGTTCACTAAAAATATGTAACATAGTGATATTTTATGCTAATTAACGCTCCTTACCAGCCGTCTTAAGAGAGATACGTCTAAACGGAATGTTTCTAGTTCTAGGTCTAATGTTAGTTTTAGTGCTAGTGTTAGTCTAGTTATTTGTTAATCTAGTGCTAGATTATTGTATATTTTTATTGAGCTATAACGAGGTTTTACTATAATATCAAATTATATTGACATGTTGCATTTTATGTGGGACAAAGTAAGCCCTGGTTTCTATCGAAATATATTTTAGTATATTACATCTTAAGTGAAATTCACTGTAGAGATTCTTTAAGTTGCCGTATTTTTTATAACCACTCCTTTATTTTAAGAATTGAGGAGAATAGTGGCTCAAGATGAACTGAAGCACTGGCCCCCAAAATATTTTCTCTTTATACAGTGTGTCCCCGGATTGTGTCCCCGTAAGGTATAATTGACGATAAATTTTTGAATTCAAATTCCATCTTTTGCAATTAAAGTCTGGTTCTCATAAAACGAAATATAACCAAGTTTTATGTCAAATGTCCTCAAAGTACCAAAGTTAACGCAAGAAGTTTGTTAACCGTTGCAGGTAAAGTGGTCTTTCTGAGCAATGTACAACAAAAGTTGATTAAGATAAAATGTTTGTTATGTTAAATTATAGCGATATACTGAATTTTATTAATTTAGGATATAAAAGCAAACTGCAGATTTTTAAATCATAAGATTAACAAAACATTTTCGATCTAAACTAACTTAACATAAAAGCTTATTCAATGATACACCAACACTAGCACATAATTCAGCCCTTTTCCGGCATTGTTTATAACTTTTCTAATATGGTCCAACGGAATTTCTCTAATAACAGTTTCAATTTTTTGTTTTAAACGGTCTAAACTGTTATTAAAATTTTCAGTGTACACTTTTTGTTTTACATAACCCCAAAAATAAAAATCCATAATAGATAAATCCGGACTTCTTGGCGGCCATGGTTACGGGCCATATCTACCAATCCATTTTTTTCCAAATAACGTATTTAACAACTTTCTAATTAAAATGGTCGAATGTGGGCCGCAACCTTGTTGAAAATATAATTTATTGCGTTTTTCTAAATCCACGCCGTGAAGATAATTAAATAAACAATTTTCTAGTATTTACTGACGTTTACAAGCTATGCGATAATGTGGATTAGTCTTTGACTAGAATCGACAATTTGGTGATGTAACCACTCCATTAGTGCCCAACACTCCAAAATTTTGTACCCAAGCCACAAACAATAATCTACTTTTGTTTTGCTTCATCACCTAATTCGATAGTGTGTTGATAGTGTTGAACTGCCCTTTTTCTTAACGACACCTCACCGTAATCCATTGCGTTCGTTACTGCAACAATCGACCCCGCATCATGTCCATCTAAAAGCTTTTTTCCTTCCTTTTATTTTCCACATACCCGTTTCCGAAAATTTTTTAACAATTCTCTTAATTGTTTTTTTATCTACTAAAAATCCAAATTTTTCCTCAAATTGCCTTAAGACTGCATTGTAACTAATGTTCCAGAATCCATAGCATTGCACTATAAATATTTTATGTTGTGATGTAAAACTCAGATCATTTGTTTTTATTGTAAAACGGAATATTAGAAAAAAGTTTTCAAGAAAAAGCTCATTTTTTCTTTTATATGCTAAATTAATAAAATTCGGCATATCGCTATAATTTAACATAACAAACATTTCATCTTAATCAACTATTGTTGTACATTGCTCAGAAAGACCACTTTACCTGCAACGGTTAACAAACTTCTTGCGTTAACTTTGGTACTTTGAAGATATTTGACATAAAACTTGGTTATATTTCGATTTATGACATCCAGACTTTAATTGTAAAAGATGGAATTTGAATTCAAAAATTTATCGTCAATTATACCTTACGGGGACACAATCCGGGGACACACTGTATATATTGTTTTATCATTGAAATAAATATATTATAAATATAAACTGCCTACTACCGGTGGATAATCTAGGATTCGTTGAAAATTGAAATACTCCACCAATACAAATGGTATTGTACGCTGAAAACAAAAGAATTTATTTCCAATTTGCGCAGCTTTGTGACTGTTAAATGCTATTTGTGCGAAATGTTTTTTATATAAAGTTGCCATTCCCATTTTTGCTTATCAAAAACTTTGTTTTCGTTCAGTCCAAACCAACTTTCATCAACAAATTTCCATAACTCAATTTATTACCTAACAAGCTTCCTTTTTTTAATACGAATATAAAACTTTTGTACATACTTAAAAGGAAAAAAATAATAATAAAAACGAGAACATGCAAAATAGCTCAAGAGAATAATAATGCGATGGATATCGTGGGTCCGATTCATCACTCGAACAAAAGCTTTTCAAAAAGGGGCTTACGACATCGGCGTTACCACCACCTGCGGTCGGCTTTGGTTAAAGAACGTTATTTGATAGATGGTTGAAAAAGGGTTATTGACAAGCAGTGAAATTCGGCCGCGTCAAATTGTACGTTTTTAACGTTCATAATTGTCGTGAAACGGCCGGTTTAACCTGGACAAACGTTCGCAGTCGCGTTTCCGTAATCACCCGTCAATTTTTCAATCGCAACCGACCGACCGAGTTTACGTAAATAACGCAAAATTGAAGCGGATTCGAACTGTTCCAACCGACCAGTTTCGATTATTTCAAACTGAAATTGATCTTTTATTTGTGTTGTATTCAGCTTTAATTTCAACGTTTTTTATAAAACACATTCGTTAAAAGTATCTAATACACACTTTTTCGCTAATCAGTTCAATTTTAACGTAAAATTCTTTCCAAACACATTTTGCTTTTTTACAACATAACATTGTAAAAATGCAATTATCGACATAAAAAAGGTTTTCTACAACACTTTCGGTGACCCCACGTCATCGTAGGAACCATAGCCCAAAACCTATTTGTGGACCACTTTAAAAGCGAGTTAGTGCGCGTAATTGGCCTGCATTTAGCCCACCGCCCTGAACGGGTTGCGGATATGTGTGAGCCGCCCTTTCATCCCCTCGTCCATTCGCTCATCCCCCACGGTCGCAAAACGCGATACAAAGCGGTCGGAAAAGCTATACTTTCTCGTTGGTGAGCCCAGCTTGCATCGACCGCCACGCCAGTGAGCCCGTGAAAGCTTTTTTTCGCAACAGCCCGTGTTATTGTCGGATATTAGGTGTGTACCGTTGTTGGCGAAGCGCGAGTGCATTGTTACTGCTTCTCTGGCAACAAACAACCGGTCTCGTCGCTAAGAAAATAAGAAAACCCGGCTTTAGTTTTTAGGATGACGACGATGTGGGAATAGTGAGGGCGGTGCGGTTGCAGATGAGACAGCCGGCTCGGCGTGAAGATAAATAAGGGAGGTGTTAGGGCTTTAAGGGATAATGGAACGAATGAAAAACGAAAATCTCTCGTTCAACAGGATGTGATAATCTTTACGATTAATAAAATAGTAATAGCGATGAAAAGATGCTTTTTGTACAAGATGTTTAGATTTACTGAAAAAAGGAAACTCATTAATATGATAATAACAATTCACTTTATTGCCCAACAAAGATCGATTATAGGACAATATTACAGGAAAACAAAAGAAATAGCACATGCTATCAAACAAATATAACTCACATAAACACTCCTACACTATTATTGTTATAGTATATTAAAAAACAAGTTTCGTAAGACACGCTTGAAATGCATGAATTCAAGTTGAAAAACGAGTGACGAAGCCACGAGTTTTTTAATGAATGAGTGCTTTAAGTCTTATGAAACGTGTTTTTTATGCTATTTTTTGTAATTCGCGTTTTTATACTTTTTTTTTAACAAAAATAAAGTAAATTTTGGCAATGTAGGGAAATAGGTATGTAGCAGTTGGTAACACCGGAACACTTGAAAATAGAAACTTTGAATTGACAATTAGAAATTGTCAAAACACAAAATATATTCACCTGAAAAAAATGTTTCATGTACACCTCCCAAAATAAGAGAAATTGCTTAGAGTCAATGTCCTCATCATTGTGGACCTTGTATTCGATGCTAAGAACGTGTTTAAACATCCATAGACAAAAATTGTCACATTGACAACTAGAAAAATTAATGACCCAATGTCACCAACTTGAACTGGTTCCATAAAATGTTACTAAAATCTCATTACAGCATCCGATGCTGTAGAGTCTCCACCCATTTGAGTACTGTTATAGCTTCCATTACCGCAGCGAATTACAAAAATTAATTTACACATGCTCTGCATCGGGGAGTTGGCTAAAACATTGGATCTGCAATTCCTCAGGTAAAGCTCATTGACATTACGTGTTGCACACTCCGCGCCGTAAACTCCATAGACGCATAACCGTTGTAGTATACATAATTTATTGGCGAAATTGCCTCGTTCATGACTTATTATTAAGTTTCTTACTTGTACGACCTTATTTTGAGTATAATACGTCTTTGGCGCTTAAAAAAATGAAGTTATCATTAAGTTTCTTGCTCGTATGACCTCTTTTGAGTCTGAAATGTCTTCGCCGTCTCTAACAATTAAGCCGAGGTTGCTTACGGCCGACGCAAAAGCTCGTTTATGACTTATCATTAAGTTTCTTGCTTGTATCACCTCTTTTGAGTCTGAAATGTCTTCGCCGTTTGAAACAATTAAGCCGAGGTTGCTTGCGGCCGAGGCAAAAGCTCGTTCATTACTTATCATTAAGTTTCTTGTATGTATGACCTCTTTTGTGTCTGAAATGTCTTCGGCGGTTAAAAAAATGAAGCCGAGTTCGCTTGCGGTCGAGGTAAAAGCTCGTTCATGACTTATCATTAAGTTTTTTACTTGTATGACCTTATTTTGAGTATAATATGTCTCCGGCGGTTAAAAAATGAAGCCGAGGTCGCTTGCGGTCGAGGTAAAAACTCGTTTATGACTTATCATTAAGTTTCTTGCTTGTATGACCTCTTTTGAGTGTGAAATGTCTTCGCCGTTTCAAACAATTAAGCCGAGGTCGCTTGGGGCCGAGGCAAAAGCTCGTTCATGACTTATCATTAAGTTTCTTGCTTGTATGACCTTTTTTTGAGTCTGAAACGTCTTCGCCGTTTGAAACAATTAAGTCGAGGTCGCTTGCAGCCGAGACAAAAACCCGTTTATGACTTATCATTAAGTTTCTTGCTTGTATGATCTCTTTTGAGTCTGAAATGTCTTCGCCGTTTCAAACAATTAAGCCGACGTCGCTTGAGGCCGAGGCAAAAGCTCGTTCATTACCTGATCATTAAGTTTCTTCCATGTACCACCTCTTTTGTGTCTTAATGTCTTCGGCGGTTAAAAAAATGAAGCCGAAGTCACTTGCGGCCGAGGTAAAAGCTCGTTCATGACTTATCATTAAGTTTCTTGCTTGTATGACCTCGGTTTGAGACTGAAATGTCTTCGCCGTTTAAAAGAATTATGCCGAGGTTGCTTACAGCCGAGGCAAAAACTCGTTCATGACGTATCATTAAGTTTCTTGCTTGTATGACCTCGATTTGAGTCTGCAATGTCTTCACCGTTTCAAACAATTAAGCCGAGGTCGCTTGGGGCCGAGGCAAAAGCTCGTTCAGTATTGACTATTAAGTTTCTTCCATGTACGGCCTCTTTTGTGTCTGAAATGTCTTCGGCGGTTAAAAAAATGAAGCTGACGCTTTCGGACGAGGCAGTAGCTTGATCACAATTTAATTTCTCGGCATGTACTGGAGCAGTATTCCTAAATGTTCAACACTATTAGTTGTTATTTAAAATGCATAAAAGTGGTACTTAAAGATAGTTTTAAAAAATTATGTCCTATAGAAGCAGTACTCCTGTATGATATCGGTCGATAACCAGTAATCGCTTCCAAAGCACTTCCAAAGTTTAGGAAACGAGCAAGTATCACGAATGTAAAATGCTGGACGATCATCATCACCAGCAGTAGATTTATTATGTAACCTTTTTAGGAAATGAAGAACCTGTTCATCAGTGAGATCGGTACTAGAGGATACGTAGAGTGTACATCAACCATGTTGTAAGCAGACACCAGTATATACTCTAGAGAATTGATCTGCAAAAGCATTAACTATTTTATCAGGATCAGTGTAGGTGGACTTATCACGCATCATTTTGCCAGGGAGTCGAGAGATCGTTGCTTTCTGTCTTATATAACTCCAAATGTTATAGGGATCAGAACTAAGGCATCAGAGACGTTTTTGTTTAGTCAAACATCTCAGTCTTTTATATTCTGCTGAATGGAAAGCACTATTGCTTCTCTTCCACTTCTTCCTATAATACTCTTTCAACTTTAATAGCCGCTTAATTTCTGGGGTATACCAAATCCCAGGGTCTACGATACAATCTCTTAGGAACAAATAAATCCAAAATCTCACACAACTCCTCATACCTCACACCTGTAGTACCCGTTACGGTGACTAACAACACAGAAATGCAGGCCCCGGAAAATGAAAAAGGATAATATAATATTAGTTAGGAGTAGATCGAAGGAGACAATATACCACCCAGAGTGCGATAGCACATTAACCCTGTTTCTCACAGAGAAACGAAAACGCTACGATAATCTCAATACCAACCAAAACAAACAAACATTCACTAATTACGGCAACGCGAAGCTCAAACATAGACTCACACTTCGGTAACCAATATACCTCAAAACAACTAGTCTCACCAATTAAAACCAAGCAGCAAACACAGAGTGAACATGATATAGTATAACTTCCATATAACAGATAAATACGGGAAAGGAAGTATCCGTTCCGGGAACTATATCCCGGGACCAGATGCATAGCTAAGGCCCGTTCGTGACGTCAGCGCTGAATAATAATTTAAGACTACATCTTTAGACTACTAATACACAGGAAAAAATCGTGTCATGTAAAAATAAACGTAAAAATCGTTTTCATTGTTTTTTGAACAAAATAAGGAGTTTCTAACAATTTGAATTCTCGGACGTCACGGGAAATATTTTATGGTCTGATTTCTAATTCTGCGGCTTGAAATATTTAATTATTTTATAAATATTTCAAGCTAATGAAGAGCTACACAGGAAAAAATCGTGTCGTGTAAAAATGTTAGAGTAGTTGGTAAAAAGAATTAGAGTAAAAATTGTAATACCACATGGTAAAAACAACTCTAGTGTACATTATATTTAATATTAATATAGAGTTCATATATTATTCACTTAATAGAGTAGTTTTTACAGTTCTTTAAAGCAGAGTTCTTTTTTACTCATGTTAATGAAGTTATGTAATATATAAAACATTAAATTTTACAGTAGACGTGTACTTTTCCTTCAGGTACTTCGTACTGAATTCACAGAGGAAATGTTGGAGATTTAGTAGTGTTTTTTTTAGTAATAAGTTAAAATAAAACTTGTAAAACGTATTACTTCATTACTTTTAATTAAGAACAAACAGTAAGAAGCAGTAATTAACTGCATTCCTTAACAATGTACTGATTTCAGTACAATTGTACCGATTAAGAATTTTGTACTGAATTGCTACTTTCACGTACTAATTGTACCGAAATGGCAACACTTATTGGTATGTGCTACTATACATACAGGGAAGTTATAGAAGACTCATTAGATGCAGTTTTTATGGTTATACAAAAAGAATTAAATTTTTTTAAATTTAAGTTATAACAATATATTACAAGTAAAAATAAAAACAAATATTTTATAATTTTGATTTTTATTACAAACCTAAAACGTCCCTAAAAATACACTACTAGAGTCACGCAACATCTAGTTAGATTACATATAATACACTGTTATAGTGTAACGATTTTACACTATTTAATAAACACCACCTTCTTAGTATTTAGTGTAAAATTTTAATCTATTCACCTACATTATATAGTGCAAAAAAATAACTCTAAATATATTGAACCGATCTGAATCATATTTAGAGTTGTTTTAGAGTTGATTTTTACTCTATATTTTTTCCTGTGTAAACATAGTACTAATAAATTAAACAATTCTTGTTAATTGAATCATTGAATCGCAGTGTTTTTATCGGTTATTGTATCTCTGTCAGTCAATAACAAAAACAATTAGTTTAATTTTTAATAGATATTTGCTTTGAAATGAAAAACCCATTTTCACTGTTCCATTATCGTTGGGAGTTTCATTTGTTGCCTATTTTGTGCGAACGAATATTAAACACAATTTCTGTGCAAAATTTCCAGCCGAACAATCACATCCAATAAGCGGTAGATTATTAGTTTTAATTAGCAAGGGCCACGGACGGTGGGCCGATAAACCCGAACTAGGAGAACAAGCGCCTAAATAGATAACCAGCTCTACCGCCTCTGTTCCATATAATTGAGTCGCCAGGAGGGGCAGGAAGCTTTAGAGAACCCAGGAGCTTATCTAAAATAAACATCCTGCACCATATACAGCCACACATGTCGCACCGGCGAACCGTGCTAAGTGCACACGTCCCTGCTTTTATATTAACCCTTTTTTAGAGTTTCTCTCCTTAAAACCTCACCAAAACTTTTTAAAATTTGATATAAAATTAAATTTTATTCAAATATAAAAAATAATAAAAATAAAGAATAAAAAGTTACCATATAAAAAGGAAATAAAAGTCAATTTTTCCATCAAACACTGTTACTTCCTCCGTTTCTCGTCTACATCATCAGTTCAATATTGAAATTTTCAAGAAGGGGGAGAACCGAGCGGGGAATCGATATTTAATATTCTATTTATTGCGTACGATGCAGAGAATTGTAGTGTGATGTGTGCGGCACTAAAAGCTCTTTAAAATTTGATGGCGTGTAAAATCGACTTAGAAACATTTTTGCGGAATCTTTGATGTAATTAATTTGAACAGTTACGAAATTTAATATTAATAAGCACAGAGAATCTAATAAAAAACACAAATATTTTTACTAAAATAGAGATGGAAACGTGCAAGGTATTCCAATCAAAACGTATCCAAAATAGACAAAAATGATTGAGTTGAAATTCATAACATTTTTTAATAATGAATTGGGTAAAAATTGCAGTAAAAATTGTGTAGATATGAATAGAAAATACGAATTCATAAAAAAAAATAACAAAGTTACTAAAAAAAAAAGGTGTGTTTAAAATAAATCATATTGAATACAACGAGCAAGAATCAAGACAATATTGAGTTCGAGCTATTAATACATTGAGCATTAAAAACTTCCTTTTGAGACTGGAATTTGGTAATAGGATAAAAAAGAATAAATCCACGATGATATTTTTATTTTTATAATTTCGGTACAACAATGTTTCGCTTCACAACAATGTTCAGCGTCATCAGGTACGACTGGAATAATATCAAAGACAATTATTACTTTGAAAGAAATTATTTGTTGGATCCATTGTAACCAGTGACTAAATAATTTGAAAGCAATAAATTTTGTACTTTTACTGGTTAAAAACTATTTATTCATTAGAAGCTGACATGTTTCGATCTATTCGATCATCTTCAAAGCTCTACAAGAAGCCAACACAACAATTTGTGTTGGCTTCTTGTAGAGCTTGGTTTGTAACATCAAAAGATAATAAAGTGAAGTTTTTAGGTAAATTTATGTTTTGTAATGTGTTGATTAAATCAGTTCTGTTACTAATAGAATAGTCTGCTTTAAAATTTATATGTTGTTTGAAAAATTGAATTAAAAACTTTGATAATTTATATGTGCTTGAGTCAATAGACGATATAATAGGTGTAATGGGATAATTATCTTTGTGCAGCTTAATCAAAGAGTATACCAAAGGTGTTTTAGGATTCATGGGTAAGAGATTAAAATTGTTTATGTTGTTATTATTTAAAAATTCCTTCGATTCTTTAAGAATCTTTTTTATTTTAGTGTGAAAAGTGTCTTTTACCAAGTCTTGACCAAGTCTTTTACACAAAAATACCGAGGAGTAGTATAATTAGCCGCAGATACTATCCGCAGATTTTGGGGTCCTTGCGGCTACTCCCAGCTCCTTTCTAGTTAATCCTACCCATTTGACAATCCTTTCCTTAGTTCAATTAAAAATTGTTTTCTTTTGATTCCTACGGATGAATAATATTTTAATTTTTAATTATTTTTCGTTTGTTGTCTTTTGCTTTTCATTTCTGATCAGACATGTGTGACATTCTTTCGAAACACCCCATGATGTTATTCTAAAAATACGCCGTTGTGGAAAAATTTTATTTTTTAAGAACTTGTTTTATTTCTTTCTTGAACCATTTGGCCAAGAGTTTTTAACTTGTATTCGTCGTAGTTTTAAAGTGTTTTCTGTACAAATAGTATAAAAAGAAAATTTTTTGAAATGTTAACTTTAAGTTAATAAATAGACTGCGTAAGTAATAATAATTATAAATTTTATATTTTTCAACGTTTATATAACTTTTATCGTATAACTTTTTCAATTTTTTTTGTTGTTTAACAACATGTTTTTTGATGATTATTTTTAGAATTTTTGATTTTTTTATACTAATTTGAAATTGTACGGCTTCTTGTAGAGCTTTGAAGATGATCGAATAGATCGAAACACGTCAGCTTCTAATGAATAAATAGTTTTTAACCAGTAAAAGTACAAAATTTATCACTTTCAAACAATTATTACTAGCTGACGGTTTTTTTTTTAAGTTGGTGATATAAAAAATAAAATTATAAAAGATTTTACCGTCAAAAACTAAGGAAAATTTCTCTTACGAAAACTACGACGAACCGATGATTGAAGATAAAATTACGGATTAAAGATTAAGTAAAATTTTTAGAAACGTCGTGGGTTTACCATATCAGGTTAAAAACTCCAACGTCGGGTGATAGGTTAAAATTTTTTTTTTGAAATGCTGAAGGCAGGCGTAATTAAATGTTAAGGCTGAAGGCCGTGTTACAAAAATGAATTTAGCGTTAAAAATCTATAAGAAAAAGGTATTATAACGTTAAGTATTTACCGAAAAAATTGAGTCGTGTGCACATATCGACTGATTACAACGGACTGAGGTCGATTAACAGAGGAAGTAAGTAAAATGCAACTTAAGAAAATGAAAAATTGGTATCAAGATGTAACAAACCAAATACAAGACCGGCAAGTTTGAATTTATATGAAAGGTGTAAAATATCTATTATAATTGTTAAAATCAGTAATTTCATTTAAAATACACTGTTGGAAATAATTCACGAGCACACCCTATATAATCTGAACGCGTGAAGATAAATCCATAATATTTGCGGAGCACAAAGCTTTACTGTAGACGAGTGTATTCAGCGAGTTTCGACTTGTTCCGTCGCGGCATTGTTGAATGAGCCGCCCTTCCAAGTGGAACATTCCGTCGCTATGCAGACTGTAGTGGATGGAAAATACCGATCGTTTTTAGTATGGTGTGAGGAATCACATTGTTATCGTACTCTGTGCGCAATGGATGGGCGATCGCGTTACTTAAGCGAGTTTGAGCGAGGAATGTTTGTGGGTATGCACATTAAGAGTGTATCGTTCTGTGAAATTGCGCGTCGTCTGGAGCGGTCGTTATCGGCAGTGCAACGAGCATGGCGAAAATGCTCTGAGGTAGGACATAGGTACCTTCAGCCGCGACCGGGACGGCCCTGCGCGTCCCAAGCACACGAGGATCGCGCTCTTGTGCTCAGCGCTTTAGCGTCGTGTGCGTCCTCCTCAAGGCAACTTGGAGCTGTTTGGCCAACGGCAGGGGAAGGCGCACTCACGACGCAAACTGTATGGCGGCGTTTGATAGATAGTGGACTGCGCGCACGTCGTGCGATACAGCGGATTCCAGTAATATCCGAGCACCGCAGCATACGTTACGAGTGGGTCAACGCTAGGCATTAGTGGGTTGCCGAGTAGAGGGATATTTTGTTTTCCGACGAATAAAGATTCGAATTGAGCACCGGTGATGCGCGAATTTTAGTTCGTCGGAGACGTGGTGATCGTCTACTCGAGCAGTGCGTCTAAGAATGCCCTATCCACCGACAACCGAGCATTATGGTTTGGGGTGCTATTACACATGGTGGACGTACACGTCTGCTGCGTGTATAGCAGACCATCTAATAAGGTATCTAATGGCCTATTCAGTATCCTCCATTTGCCAGCTAATATGCCAAACGAGCACTCCACCATTCTACGGGCTCTTGATAGCCTATAGTTAAAGACACGTTTCGTAACTGACAAATTTTTGCTAGGATATGGACGTATAATATGTTCTGAAGTAGCAAATGCTTCATCGCCTAAAATTATAAACGGCATGACAGTTCCGGTTTCCTCATTTGGTAGCAGTGTTGGGCCTGGTATATTTAACTGTCCTTTTTCAAGTAAACTGCCAAATTTTGATATGTTGAAAATATTGGAATCACTTGCAGAACCATAGGCTCCAACTTCTATTGAAGTAAAGCAGTAGTCGGAATCTGCTACTCCAAGCAACACAGTTGAAAAGAAACACTTATAGTTGAAGAATTCAGATCCACTGGAAGCAGGTTTTTTTATTCTAATATGTTTGCCGTCGATGGCTCCAATGCAGTTAGGAAAATTTGTTCGCTTGTAAAAATTGTTTGCTATTTGTAACCAATCATCAGTATTTTTTGGTGGCATATATATAGACACTAAACATTCCCAAATAGCGATACATGTATCTCTCACAATTTCTCTTATTGTTGTTTGGCCAAGTAAATATTCAAAATGCAATGAGGCCTTCGCCTGTTGCCCAATATCTTTAAGAAACAATGTTATTATGGTAAACACATTTATATATTTTATAGGTAATGATATACAATCGAAATGGAAGAATCTGAGAACATGTTTTAGACGTCAGTATGAGGCTCAGAGAAAAGCTCCGTCCGGATCTGGAGCGAAAAAGAGGAGAAAATATTTGTATTTCGACCAATTATTATTTCTTGCAAATTCGATCGAAAACAGAGAAACATCAGGTACCGTAATGTCACCAGTTACCACAAACACAGATACGGATATTGGAGAAGTGGAAATAATGCAGCCAGATTTGGAAAACCCAACACCAAACAATCGTAATTTTATATCGAGTACACCTAAAAAATACAAATCGACAAAGAGCTATGAGGAGTCATTATTGGACATACTACGTGAAAAGAAGACGGAGGAAGTAGATGAAGATAGATATTTTCTTCTATCGCTACTTCCAGCGTTTAAAAAATTCGATGAAGAGCAGAAATTTACAGCTAAAACGGAAATTATGAATGTAATGAGACGCGTCCGGTTATCAAAAAACGCAACTCCTATTCCGTCTGCACCGTTGAGGCAATACTTCACCAACTTTATCATGGGATGATGGATCTTCCACATCAACCATATCCACAATAAATTAAATATGTTACTTTAAAAAATAAAAATTCCTTTTTCAAAATCTTGTGTGTTCCTACCTGAGCGTTACAGACAATCTTTCCGGTACTGGCACTGCTAAGCGCATACGGGTATTTTGATGTACAATACGATCTTGAACTGCAGTCAGTAAGATGTTAAAACTCGTATAACTCATTCTATAGTAACTGAAGAATTTCATGGGGTGGTCCTTCAATGTTTCAAACAGTTTATAAAATTGACCATTAAAATAACAGTCGCTGACTAATGAGGGGATGAACCCAAAAACGTCTGTTCTTCCTTTTTCTTCTTTTGATAATCAACGCAAAGACACATGCTACATCAGTAGCGTCCATGTTGAAATTTAAGACTGCAGCAACTATCTAGTCGATAGTGCGCTGAGCGGAAATCTAATGGCAACTTTTTAATCGAGCGATTTTTAAGTTGGTCAACAATAAAGTCGCGAGTGCGCGCCTGGCCTAACAGGCCAACGATACGTAGATGAGGTGCTACGGTCCGTTGTGCTTCCCTACGTTCGGCGGCGCCCAGGTCTGCTATACATGCACGACAACGTCCGAACGCATATCGGGCGTATTGTACAGACCTTTGTGGAAGAGCACCGTATACGAATGCTTCCTAGGCCAGCTTGTTTTCCGGGTCTGAATCCAATTGAACATGTTTGGGACATGACTGGTCGGAGACTTCTACGTTATCCGGCTTCCTCGGCTAACGTTGAGGAGCTATGGAGGCGAGTTGAGGTGGCATGGTTGGCCATCCCTCTCGCTACAATGCAGCGACTTATAGACTCCATGCCACGTCGTGTAGCGATGGTACGCGAAGCTCACGGGGGATACTCTCGCTATTGATGTTTCTCCTCCCAGCAGAGTTGTGCCGCTCTCCATGTGAGAGTAAGTTACACTACTTTAGTATTACTTCCATACCAAATTTTATTGCGCTAGACACACGCGTTCAGATTATACAGGGTGTGCTCCTGAATTATTTCCAACAGTGTATGTTCAGGGTTTTTAATGTGATGTGATTTTATGCAGTACTCCTCAGTTTTCTTTATTTAAATGTTCTCTGAATCTAGTACTGATATTCGTTTCAGTTTTGCCTATGCAAAAAGACTCGCAATCACTACAGTTAAGTCTATAAATACCACTTTTTAGTTTATCATTGAATGAATGTTTGTTATTAGCTAATAATTGGCCCAATTTAGCATTCGCACGGTATACCGGTGTGACATTAAACTTATTGAAAATATCGGAAAATTGTTTTTGGATTGAAGGGTGAAAAGGTATGGAGATAAAAACGCCGGGGTTGGAACAATGAGGATAGATGAGATTATTAATTCTAGCTTGGTGGAAAAATAAATTTTAAAGCTCCTGAAGGGAGTTAGATAAAATTTCCATACGTAACAATTGTTGATGGTCCAAATTGCATTTTTGTTTCTTTTTCAAATTCTGTTAAAAACTGAACTTCTTCTGCAAGTGTTTTGGCCAAGTTTTTAAAATTTATTATTACGAAAAGATGGTTCCTATCAGATCTCCAACTGAATTAACTATTATTTGTGTTTGATTGTTAGGTAAATTTAAACTCATTAAACGCAAAAAAAAAATATCACAAATAGTGGACAATTCTATTTTATTTTCCGATTCTTTTAAATTTTCTAAATTTTTGTTAAAATGTGTATCAATCTTGCTTGATTCCGAATCAATATCTGTGTAAATATCTGTGTTTAAACTTTTAACAGCGCTTTCATGTTTCTTAAGATGTTTTCTGTAGCCAGAAAATGTTGCAAATATAAAAAGACAATGGACTATACCAGGAACAACTTTGAATTGTCCAAAAGAGAATGAATCATCCTTAAATGATTAATTACATTTTTAGATGTTTTTAACTTAATCTTACATATAAAACACGAAAACATAATGTTCTATATTCAAAAACAAAACTATTTAAAATTTAAACGTGAATTTTAAAATAATGCCATTGTATAAAGCGCCAAAAAGTGCTTACAGGTTTTGCGTATTCGACATTAAATACGAAGTGCGCCATAAACAAATATTCTAGAGCTTTAGCAGCTGTGCAATCGCTGGGTAAAGTTATGATTTTGGTATCAATAAGTAGAGAAAATTGGTTTATGTAAGCTTTGTTTGTTCCTTGTGCAACTAAAAACAGGAAAAAACAGGAATCTTTAATCTATTAGAGTATATTGAAAAAATTATCTCTAATAGAGTTTATCCATAAGTAGAGTAAATAATAGAATAAAATTTACTTTAAAAAAAAACACTATATTTTTAATCTGTACTCTAAAATTTTAAACCGGGATTATTTTTTACCGTGTACCCATTATCAAAGCCCAACCTGATGATGGTATTAGTTTCCTTGTTAAAGTTAGCATGTGTAAGTGGGTAATTTAAAATTCTATTAAAAAAGAAAAGATGCGTATTTATTGATATGATGAAAATGAGTTTTTAGGTCGTAGTTGATTTTCTATAGATGTCGAATAGGATTCTGTTGTCGGAGGCGCACCTTGTTATAGTAAGGTCAAGGAAGCAGATAGATGAAAAATTTTCTACTTCGTAAGTAAATTGAAGGTTATTAATATTGTTAAAAATGTTATTAAGAGCTACAATGTGGGATTTTTTACCGTTGCATATCAGAAGGATATCATCAACGTATCTTTTGTAAAAAATAATGCTTTTAGTAAAAAATGTGTACTTCTCCAAGAACAGAATCCCCTCGAAGTGGTTAACAAATATATCTGCAATTATTCCCGAAATGGGTGAACCCATGGGAGGCCATCCTTCATTTGATAAAATTTGTTATCAAAAATGAAAAAATTCTGATTCCATACCAACTCTAACAAGGAAATGAAGTTATAGATGTCTTGGTATTGAACATTGTCATATTTGTACATGTTATCACAGAGGTGGGCTTCGATTATTTTTAATGAATCTTTTATAGGAATATTAGAATATAAGTTTTTAATATCGAAAGAGATAAGAATGGAGTTATTATTAATTTGAATGTCTTGAAGAGAATTAATTAATTGTTTTGAGTTTTTAACACTATATTTTATATCACTATTAAAATTGTTGTATAGAAATTATTGAATCTTCTCTGAAGGAGTATTAACATTACTGATAATAGGTCGAATGCTATGGTCTTCTTTGTGAAGTTTAATTAAACATTTTAGAACAGGTGGGAAGGGATTTATTTGAATGAGTGAATAAGTATTAAAGTTAAATGTAGTAAGAATATCTTTGTTGGAATTAATAAGTTTTTTGAGAAGGTTATTGTAAGATTGAGTTGGGTTTTTGTTAATTAAGTAAAGGAAAATGTTTAATTTAATAAAAAACTTCTTACTTGCTTGTGAATTATTTATTATTAATGGTACCGGTTTCGACTACACCTAGTCATCATCAGCCAAATCCTGTATAAATGGAAATTATAAAATAGAAGAATCACATTAAAATTTTTTCTTATCTAAAAAAACTTACGTCAGAAAAAGAGTTGTTAAAATTTAGAAAATGTAGATACAACACATGTGTTTAAACATATTAAAATATTATTAAAATGTTAAAAATTAAGACTGTCAGGAAATAAAATGAAAACAGAAACAAGAACAAAACGTTGGGACGAGCATTTCTTATAAAATGGAAGACTTTAACAAAGAAATACATTATTTGAACGAACCGGTTACTTATTGTATAAAGACGTGTGTTGTATGTATATACAAAAATTACTTAAGAACTTATTTAATAATTTGTATTTAAAATAAATGCAATAAGAAATAGTTATTAGTTATTTCTTATTTTTTAAGAAGGAGTATAACGGAGTATATAATATGTCAATTTTATCATTAAGAAGGTTATTGTTTTTACATTTTTAGTGGATATCAATTTCTAATGATTCTAATAAATCCATTTTAAATCCCTTCTCACATTTATGTAATAGTTTTGTTTTATCGAAGTCAATTATATGTCCTGTTGTATGTATATGTTTGTGAACGTTTGAATTTGTTTTTGTTTTGTGTTCTCTCAGTCTGCGTCCAGTTTGTCCGATATATATACTATTACATTCTTCACATACAACTTTATAAACACCACTTTCCTGGAGAATTTTTTTATTATTATTATTTAAGCGATGGTTGGATAGTAAGTTGTGTATTGTATTTTTATTGCTATAGGCCATTGTTATTTCGTATTTCGAGAAAATCTTTTGAGCTTGTATAGATATATCGTTATAAGGAACTGGTTTGTAAGCATTCTTTGTAATAGATTTTGTGTATAATGGATCTTTAGTTAACGTAATTTTCTTTAGAAGTTTGTCAATTATGTTGCTTGGGTATTTATTTTTTTCAGCCAAATTATAAATGAAATTAAGCTCTTTAAGTCGCTTTTCATTGGAAAGTGGATAATTTAAAGCTCTGTTAATTAAATAACGAAAACTTGCAGTTTTGTGGGAATAGGGATGTGCAGAATCATTTGGAATTATAGTAGGAATCGCAGTTTCTTTCCTATATATATCGAAATTTAGCTTGCCATTCAAATTAGTAAGTTTTAGGTCCAAGAAATTTAATTCTTTATTATTTTCTAATTCTAGTGTGAATTTTAAATTTGTATGGATTCTGTTCAGATATTCATGAAAAAATTTTAAATTTGTATTGCTGCCATCCCATACTATAAAGATATCATCAACATATCTTATCCACTTTGTGATATTGTTCATGAAAGGATTCTTAATGGATATTATATGATTATTTTCAATATGATCAAGATTAATAAGCATTTTATTGTTTTTAATATTTACAATTTTTATCCCTTTAATACATTCTAATATATATATTATTAGTATATTATTTTCACCCTCTACCCTCTTCCGCCATTTCCATACCCTCGGCTCCTCGGCCCAATCATCCCCTCATCCTTCTCTTTGTCTCCTTACTCCCACAACCATTCTCATCCATCGTTTCTCCTCTCCCCCTCTCCTAAGATCTGCCCTCGGTCCAACTCCTCCTCCCTCAACTCACTGCACCCATTCAACATATGTTCCAACGTTTCCCATTCCTCCCTGCATAGCCTACACCACCTCTCCTCATCGGCCATCCAGTATCTGTTAGCTCTCTCCTCGTTTCCACAACGGAACCTAGCCACCAACTTCTTCCCTTCCTCATCTCCTTCCAATAACAAGTATCTAGGTAGCCCCTCCGTTATTATGTCCCTGTACCTTTCGTTATACCTCCCCTCTTTTATTTGTGTCCTTCTTTCCTGTCTCTGCACATCTCGGTCCCTATCTCTCAACTCCCTCCACATCTCCCTACCCACCCTTCGTCTACTATTTATCTCAGTTACCGAGTAGCCCGCTCGTCTATAATAGTTGTCTCTGTCTCCTTTCCCATATCTGATCTTTCCCTCTCTAATTTTCCTCCAACACTCCCCCAAGATCCCGCAGTTTGGCCTCCCTTCTATTCTTTCTTCATATTTCACTGCTCTCCTGCCCGCCTCCACTCTGACCTTATCCACCTTTACCTCTTCCCTGACTATATACCCCGGTGTTTCTCTCGCCACCCCAAGCACCCATCTCCAGTATCTAGCTTGCACGTCCTCCAGCATTGCCTGCTCTCTCCATCCCCATACCTCTGCTCCATACATCATCACACTGCTAACCAGGCCTTCAAACATAATCTTCCTCGCTGCCACATTCCTTCCAAAAACTCTCTTCCCCCAACCCCATACTTGTCCCATCACCTTATTCGCCTTTTTTGCCATAGCTATCACATGCGACCCCTCCCTGTTGTCCTCCCTGAACACATACCCCAAGTAAGTATACTCCCTAACCTCCTCGATTTCTTTTCCCTCCCATCTCCAGTTTTCTGTTCTTTTTCTCCCACCCTTACAAAACTTCATCATCCTTGTCTTCCCCACATTCACTTCCAGCCCTTTCCCCCTAAAATATCTTTCCAATGTCTTTATCATATCTTTCATCTCCGCCGCTTCTCTCGCCATGACCACGATGTCATCCGCGTATGCTAACATATGCACCTTTCTACCTCCCACCACCAACCCTCCCATTTGCCCCTTCCCCAATCTATCCTCCAGGTCCGCCGTATACAGTGCAAACAGACTTGGGCTCAGCGGACATCCCTGCCTCGGTCCCTTCGTCGTCCAGAACACGTCGCTCAGCTTATCTCCCACTTTTATCCTAGCCATAGTCTCCATGTATATTTCCTTCACTCTCGCAATTAGGTGTTCCGTGATCCCCCTCCTCCCCATCTCCTTCCACAACTTTCCCCTATCCACCTTATCAAAAGCCGCCCAAAAAAAAAATATGATCAAGATATAATTCTGCTAATATTCCGGATAAGACAGTTTTGATTAAATTAAACATTTTCCTTTACATATATATAAACTTGCAACATGGATTCCTACAACAATTTGTTAATTAAGATTGAGAGATTGCGAGTTCAATTTTATCAAGTTTTTGTGGGAAAGAAAATTTATGGCCATAATTGAAGATGTTATATTCGGTTTCAGAGAAAGTTATGTCTGAAAGATTAGTCACTCTGGGTGCAAAAGAGGTGTTATTTAGGTTATTTAGTGGTACCTTAAAAGAGTGGGATTTGGTATACTCTGCTTAATTTTACTTTGCACTCAATTTTCTTCTTCGTGAGGTGTCTATCAGATTCTCTGGATCTAAATGTTTTTGATGACAGAATCTCGAAACAATTCTGCCAAGGTTTTTCCAAACCAAGTTACAAGATTTTTTTGCTGTCGAGTTCACTTTTTACTTTGACTTTCTCTTGCATTATGTCGATGTCCAAGATTCGATGCCGTATAACACTGTGGAATAGATCATTAATGTTTTACCTGGGCTTCGAGGAATATGTTGCGAATTTGTTATTTATTTAATTTATTGTGCTTGATCATGGATCATTTAACAGATTTGTTAAATTCAGCTAGATCATTCCATATAAAACAATATTTGATGAAGAGATCATGTAATTCGAATTTCCATACAGCAAAAGTACCCGAAGCAATCCAAATCGAAAAAACGGCAGGGTCACCCACACAAAAATTCTCTTTTCCAAAGCTCGACGACGCCGCGAGCTTTGGATCAGGCGCATTGGGAGCTTCGCAGTGCTTTCCAAGCTCGACGTCCTCAGTATCCGCGAACGCGCCGGGAATTTACCATCCGCCCTCGCTATTTTCACCAATACCTTCAACGTAAACGCGATTACATCGCCACTGCAGTGTATGCTGCATTAATTTTACGGAAATTCGGAAAAGTCAGTTCAAAAAAAAAATTTTAGTAAAAAAAGTTGGATAACTAGAATAATTAGAATAATTAGAATAAAACGGATAATTAGATTAAAAGGAAAGTTTGTGAATTAAAAAGTTTTTTGTTCGTTTCTCTTTATTTGGATTTTCTGTAAGTGTGTAGTGTTGGATTAAAAGCTGTTTAATTCAGTGTTGGATTAAGGAAGATTAACGTTGAATATTAATTTAGGAGGTAATTTAAGAGAACGAGATGTGTTGTGGGGGGGATGTAAGTTTTATCGTTTAATACATAAGCGGTAAATATTGGTTAAAATAAATCAACTGTATTTAAAGGATTATTGACTTTATAAGCCCTGCTAATTAGCCAATATTTGCCGGATACGCGCACCATAAACTCCATATTTCCTCACTTCGGGGCGTACTTTGCTCTATATATACACAAACACTACACCGAATATGTTGTTTTATTTGTTTGTGCTAGGCAAACACGTGGACTTAAACAAAAGGTTAACAAGAGCACATATTCCAAACAAGAGCATTTATTCAACAAAATGAGACAATTTTTGTTCATTAACCAAATACTATAATAAAGTTAAGTTGCAACACGATAAACAGATAAATTAATTATGTAATATTAATCAAGTAATTTAGGCACACCTGTTTGACCCTTTATTGATAAATCAGATTGAATTAAAACAAGTTAGAAAAAGTTAAGGTTGTTAACTCCAAAAATATTTGCAAATTTGTCGATGGAACCCCACCCAACTTAATAAATTAAAAAAAAAAGCAGATCATAGGTGCAGCTTCGGCCATAACAACGTATTTATGCTGCAAATACATTCTATTCAATACTCGGAATTATTCCCAGTGACTAAATCCGTTTATGATAAGCTGTTGTAAACCAAGGACTTCCCGCTATGAGATGTTCTATATTAAATTTCATCTTTGCTTTCTCCCCCTCTTTCTCATTCTCGTGTTGGCTGTATGCTTATGAAGCAAGAAATGGCCAATCTAAAGATTGAACCAAATTGTAGCCTTTGATAGATCGACTTGGGATTTTGCCAAACAAATCCAAAAGCAAGATTTTATTTTTTTTTTGCTGTTAACTTTACATTGTGAGTACTAAAAAATGTTATTGCATATACGGAGTGTTTCTTTTAGTTTGAGATGGTCGATTATTTCGAAAACGTACTTCAAGGAAAGGTACTTAGTAGCATTTGTGGCAATAAAATTTGTAATTTTGGATAACCTAATCAGAATAAGCTTATTTAGGATTATACAGTCAATTTCACTTAAGATGCAATATACAAAAATATATTTCCATAGAAACTTACTTACTTTGTCCCGCATAAAAAAAGGAACATGTCAATATAATTTGACATTACAGTAAAACCTCTATATAACGGATCAATACGAGGCAGTGTCTGTTATAGCCATAGATAAGGGATAGTAATATAGTTATATAGATTTGCCACTTAACGACATAAAACTGAACTGCCATAAGCGCCATCTGTTGAGGTATTCTCCGCTAAGGAAAACTTTTAGCGGGTATTTATTGTATTGTAAATATTTTTAAAATACCATTTTTTTCAGAAAAGACATTAAATTTCTAATAATAATATGTATTTCAATGTCTTTTGTGTGATACAACTAAAAATTTAACAGATTCTGAAAAAAATGTAGAGGAAGATGATGAAATAGACGTTGAAGACGAGGAATATAATAACTGTTTCCTTATCTTGTAAATGTTATAAATAAATTTGGTGTATAGATAATCGACTCTGCATTCTTAAAGTAATTGCAAAACTGCCATCAACTCAATTTAAATCAAATTTTATAAATACTTCTAAATATCCATCTTGGGTAAATACCCCCGGGTATATATCCAGAGTATTTTCCCTTGAAAATAAATACCCAGGTATTTAATAACACTGACTAAAATACATACACTTTAATGGCAAATGTAGAGTTGGTACACTGGCAGGTTTTAAGTATGCATTTGTTGCTCTATCACTGCTTTGGAAATGCCTTTGACAAACACGGTCCGATCTATAGATTATATCCAGTGAAAGATCTGTAAGTTTTGAATTTCCACATTTTAAAATCCACTCCTGACAAAGATTCTCTTTCTTTTGTTGTGTCACAGGTTGTGTCCGTACATCCAAAAACGGCATAGGCGCGAGTCCTGTTAATACACCGATTCATTTTAAAAGTTAAATTAATTGCTAAGCTTGAATGTTAGTTATGTTTATTATTTCTTATTATTTGCAGTCAAATTCAAATGTCAAATATATACATATACGTGTATGTGTGCATGTTTTCTAAAGTCCCTAGATTTACAAAGTACCGCGGTTCATGACGCCTGTTTTCGAACCAAAATGGGTTCCTTTCGGGTTTTGCCGTGCGTCTTTTAATAAAAGGTTTGACGTTTCGGATGCCATGTTGCAACCTTCTTCAGAAACTGGTTCGAAGTGACGAGATCAAAAATCGGTAACTATATATAAGTCGGAAAAACTAATTAATAATCAGTTAACGCTAATTACAAGCTAATTAATAACTAATTGCGTCGCGTCCGGTGTGAGGCGGGAAGAGGTCTTCGTGTTCACCACCATCTTCCATGTTCTGCTAAGCTCCCAGCCATCCTCTCTGTTGACGTTATTTTTATGTCGGTGGATCTCTATGGCTTCTCTTGTCAGTCTTTGGTAGTATCTGTTGTCCCTAGCCAGCACCTTTGTTTGTTCGAAGTCTATTCGGTGCGCCTCTGCATGGCAATGTTCCGCAACCGCCGACTGCTGGATCTTCTTCAGCCTTACATCCCTCTCATGCTCCTTGATGCGGCACTCGACGTTGCGTCCAGTTTGGCCAACATAAACCTTCCCACAACTACACGATAGTCGATAGACTCCCGCTCCTTTTAATGGAGTTAGTTTGTCCTTGGCTATCGGGAATGTGTTCCGAATTTTGCTGACCGTGCCGTACCGCACTACGATGTCGTTCTTCTTGAGGTGCCTAGCAATTCGTTCCGTTACACCTGAAACATAGGGAAGACAGATAAATCCAAGTGGTTTTGTACTTACCGTGTCCTCTTTCTGCTTTCGCTGCTTGATGGCCTGGTTGATGTCCCTCGAAGTGTATCCATTCTTCTGCAGCACGCCTCGTAGAAAGTGTTACTCCTTCTTCAAGTTCTCTCCTTCACATAGTCTCGCTGCTCGCTGAAATAATGTACGGATCACGGACCTCTTCTGTTGGGGATGATGATGTGAACATGCCTGTAAATACCTGTTGGTATGGGTCTTCTTTCGGTATACACCAAGTTCCATATCTCCATTTGTCGTCCTGGTGACCAACACATCTAGGAAAGGTAGTTTTTTGGCAGTTTCTGTTTCCATGGTGAACTTAATCATAGGATGTTGAGAGTTCAAGTCCCACTAACGAAAGACGAAACCTCTGTGCTCGCCAAAGGATTGAACTACGCAATCGCCCCGAAGAAGGTCCCAAAGGAGGAAATCATCTGCGAAGTGGAAGTAGCTGTTCGAGGGATGCCTGCACTGAAAGTCGAAGAGATCCGACAAGAAGTTGCGAGAGTATTGAAGTCAGCAAAACCACCAAAATCCAACTTGACGGTTGGTGAAAAGAAGGCACTCCGATCTATAAAAGAATATAGTATAATATAGTAGTAATATAGTCATCGATTTTTGATCTCGTCACTTCGAACCAGTTTCTGAAGAAGGTTGCAACATGGCATCCGAAACGTCAAACCTTTTATTAAAAGACGCACGGCAAAACCCGAAAGTTTCTAGCGTTAGTTCTAATTTTAGTTTAATTCACACCGGCCGTGAAAGCCTTCGTACTTATATCTCACCACTTATTTACAAAAATATTGCCGTCTTGTTGCCTTTGGAGTTGGAAAAATAGCAGTAAGAAGGGCTTTCGAGTACCACAAGAAAAAAGAATGGAGTTTTGGCGTAATGTTATTAATAGAACGACATAGTTTTAAATTTCCCGCTTGACTTTCGAGCCAAAATGGCGGCAAACCGCGGTACTTTGTAAATCTAGGGACTTTAGTGTTTTCAAGACTTCAGCGACATCTAGCGAATTGTTCTCTTTAAAAATACGACGGTTTTGTTTTGCCTATATTGGTGCCCACACCATGGTTATAGATCAATAATAGTATACAACAATCTAGCGCTGAATAATAAATAATACTAAACTAACACTAGCACTAGGACTAGTATAATCTTATACTTACAACTAGAAACATTTCGTTTAGAAGTACCTCTCTTAAGACGGCTGGGTAGAACTAGTTAGCATAGAATATTAATGTTGCATATTTTTATTGAACTAAAACTAGAACTAACACTAGACCTAGAACTAGAAACATTTGGGTTTAGCCGTACGTTTTTAGATGCACGCATAGTGCTAGTGCAAAACTAGAACTAACACAAGACCTAGAACTAAAAACATTCCGTTTAGCCGTACCTCTCTTAAGCCGGCTGGTAGGTAGCGCTAGTTAGCATAAAATATCATTATGTTGCATATTTTTATTGAACTAAAACTAGAACTAACATTAGATCTACAACTAGAAACATTCATTTTAGCCTAAAGACGCACGGCAGATATTTTCTAGTTATAGGTCTAATAATAATAAATAAAATAAATAATAAATAAATTTATTGCCATAATAAGAAACAAAAAATACAAATTAAAGAAAATGTATGCATTTAACTTAATACATAAATACAGGCAAAAGGGTCGATTTATCGCGTAAGCGATATCTTCCAAACAACCCAATCAATCAGCAGTATACTAAGTTATATAGAAAAACAATAAATGAACGGCAAGCTGCTATGCTAAACTTATGGTCACCAAAAACGGTGCATAATGATAGTTGCTGGAATAAAAGAAGAAGAGAAGAGAAGAAAAGTAGAAGAAGAGAAGAAAAGGGAGAAGAAAAAGTTTTCAGGAAGATACTTGAAGAGCCAATAAATGACGTTTTAGGTGGTTTTTAAATGTTACAAGGTGAGGAATATTACGGATCTCAGTAGGCAGACTATTCCAAAGGGTTACTGCCTGCACAGCAAACGATTTATGGTAAATCTCGGTACTATGGGTCGGGAACATAAGCACAGAATCTAACTGAGATCTAGTAGGTAAACCATGCGACGACAAGCGTTGAAATATACAATACAAATACCTTGGGGTTTGATTGTGAAGAACAGTATATAACATAGTTAATTACGAAACGATCTACGGTTCTGACAGCTTAATATCTGCAAATAATTACGGTATGGGGTTATGTGTTGAGATCTCTCGAGATCAAAGATATACCGTATGCAGTTGTTTTGAAGTCTTGCAATTTGTTTCGTAGTGTTACTGAAAGATCAGGATATGCCGTGTCAGCATAATCAATATGGGGGAAAATCAGGGAAAAACAAAGATTACGACGGATCATGGGAGGAAGGAAGCAACGGAGACTTTTCAGTGAGTGGAAACAATGATAGACCTTTCTGCAGACGGATTGAATTTGAGGTTTCCAGGACATTGTAGAATCCATAACCACCCCAAGGTTTCTAACCGTGTCTGACAGCTGAATAATGTCTCCGTCAAGCATTAAGTGAATGGATGAAAAATTATTCAGCTTTGCCAGTAAAGGTCGACTGCCAAACGCAATTGCTTGAGTTTTAGCAGTATTTAATTTAAGGCCATAACGTTTGGACCAATCCAAAATATTGGAAAGGTCATGATTAAGACGTGCAATTGCTTCCGGAAAATCATCAATAGTTGTCGTAGTGTAAATTTGGAGGTCATCAGCATACACATGATAATTACAAGAAATACAGTGAGTGACGGCATTAATAAAAATCGAAAAGAGCAACGGACCCAACACACTACCCTGGGGTACACCACATTTAATATCACAAGCAGACGAGAGCGCAGAATCAGCACGCACACACAAGGAACGACAGGAAAAGTAAGATTGAAACCAAGATAAACATGAAGAGGTAAATCCAAGGGCAGCTAGTGACGCCAACAAAAGATCGTGATCAACCGAATCGAACGCCTTGCTGAAATCAAGTAATACAAGGATGGTAACACAACGTTTGTCGCAAGCATACCTAATATCATCTGTAATCTTAATAAGCGCTGTTGTCGTGCTATGACCCTTACGAAAACCCGATTGAAAGTTGTGCAAGTTAAATTCTTGTAAATACTCTTGAACTTGTAGATAAACAAGACGCTCGAGAGCTTTAGATAAAACAGATAAAATGGAGATAGGGCGAAAATCATTTAAACTTGAGGGACTCTTGGATTTAGGTATAGGGACAACATGAGCAACCTTCCAGATTGAAGGAAATGAGGATCGTTCAATGGAGAAGTTAAAAATGTGGGTAATAGGAGTAAGAACAATATCCAATATAGGAAGAAGAAGTTTGAGACCAACTCCATCAGCTCCCACACTCGTAGACCTCGAGTGATTCAAGGCATCGCGGACTTCTGACGCTGTGACCAGGACAAAGGAGAAAGAGGAGGATTTAGATGAGGCAAGAATTTCAGAAATAGTTGTCATCCTAGTCCCACCGCTAATGAGCAAAGGTGGGTCAGCAAAAAACCTCGCCAATGAATCCACATCACAAGCAGCCCGAACAGAGGGAGACTCAACCGCCCCTAAGGAACGCATCAACCTCCAAAACGTCCTCGGATTAGCATTGGATAGTCTCCGGTAGAAATACAATTTTTTGGCATTTCTACATTGGTGATTGCAACGGTTACGCAAGATCCTATAGTTTTCACGATTAATAGTATTTGGAATACGTTTAAATAATAGCTTTGCACGATTACGCTCCCTCATCAGTGATCTTATCTCAGGTCTATATAGTGTTAGTTCTAGTTTTGCACTATCACTAGAACTAACACAAGACCTATAACTAGAATCATTCGGGTTTAGCCGTCTTAAAAGACATGCGGCTAAACCCAAATGATTCTAGTTGTAGATATAGTGTTAGTTCCAGTTTTGCACTATCACCAGAACTAACACAAGACCTAGAACTAGAATCATTCGGGATTAGTCGTCTTAAAAGACGTGCGGCTAAACCCGAAACTTTCTAGTTCTAGGTCTAGTGTTAGTTCTAGTTTTAATTGTTATGCAGCGCTAAACTAGGAACTGGAATCATTTGGGTTTAGCCGTCTTAAGAGACGTGCGGCTAAACCCAAATGATTCTAGTTCTAGATATAGTGTTAGTTCTAGTTTTGCACTACCACTAGAACTAACACAAGACCTAGAACTAGAATCATTCAGGTTTAGCCGTCTTAAGAGACGTGCGGCTAAACCCAAATGATTCTAGTTCTAGATATAGTGTTAGTTCTAGTTATGCACTATCACTAGAACTAACACAAGACCTAGAACTAGAATCATTCGGGATTAGTCGTCTTAAAAGACGTGCGGCTAAACCTGAAACTTTCTAGTTCTAGGTCTAGTGGTAATTCTAGTTTTAATTGTTATGCAGCGTTAAACAGGAACTGGAATCATTTGGGTTTAGCCGTCTTGAGAGACGTGCGGCTAAACCCAAATGATTCTAGTTCTAGATATAGTGTTAGTTCTAGTTTTGCACCATCACTAAAACAACAAGACCTAGTTCTAGGTCTAGTGTTAGTTCTCGTTTTAATTGTTATGCAGCGCTAAACTAGGAACTGGAATCATTTGGGTTTAGCCACACGTCTCTAAAGACGGCTAAACCCATATGATTCTAGTTCTAGGTATAGAGTTAGTTCTAGTTTTAATTATTATTCAGCGCTAGATTGTTGTATATTTTTATTGAAGTAGTTGAAAAATTAAATACACGTATTCGAAAAGTACGTATATTAGATTATATAGTAGAACTAGAATCATTTGAGTTTAGCCGTCTTAAGAGACGTGTGACGAAACCCGAATGTTTCTAGTTCTATATCTAGTTTTAATTGTTATTCAGCGTTAGATTGGTATATTTTCATTAAACGAAAAGTAGAACTAACACTAGACCTAGAACCAGAAACATTCGGATTTAGCCGTGTGTAGCAATGCCTGTACTATTAAGCTATGTTGCATTTTATGTGGGACAATGCAAGTGCATATTAGTGTCGTAACCATGGTTAAATGAATAACTATGGTGAAATGAAATAGAAAAAGTAATTCATTAATTTCATGATATTACAGCCACACAAACATCTTATACTCTCGAAAACAATAAATGGAAACGGGAACTTTTCGATTCTCATTTCCAACTATTGTTATAGGGTTCGAGTTTCCTCCCCTTAGTATGCTTTGTACTAAAGTGAGAGGCAAATATCGAGTGACAGTTCCACTTCGCTCAGTGGTACTATGGGATTACTAGGGAATGGGTTAGGATACGAGAATAACCGACTTTGTTTATAGTGGGTTGAAATGCAGATTGTGTGAAACCATGCGGAATCGAAAAAGGGGCTATGAATTTATGCATCAGATGCGTTTCGATCATCAAAAAAACTAAAAAGTATTAACAAATAGAAGTAGAAAGTATCCGAATGAAAAGTGAGATTGAGATAAAAAGACGTAATAAATCTTATTTGCTACTCGCAGTTAAGAGTTTGCGCTGTTACACGTTGTACATGTAAATTTGGGCAGTATATTTAAATTTTAAATGTGCAAAATTCTTTAGTAGTGGAAAATTTTAACTTTTCTGCATATTTTAACATATCTTTCGCTCGATTTTAATCTACTCCGTCATCGCGTAACAAGTAGATATAATTTCGTTTCGTACTAAATTTTTGGGAAAAATAATTCTTTTCATCTAACAAGAATTGAAATTTGAATTCATGAAACGAATCGATTCCAAATTATCTGGTAATCAATACTTCATTGGGGCGTATCTTTGTTTGAAGATAACCACTAATTAATATTCGACATGTATATACGTCTGAGCTTCTTGTTTATTACCGACGTACGAAACGGAGGACATTATCCTATGAATAATGATTAGTAGGACTAAATATGCGCGGCCACTAATGGGCTTAAGATTTATTACGCAATCTGTTGCTCCAAATGTCGAATGCTGGTGAAATATTGAAGTTGAACCAATTTATCTTTTAACCTTTTTTTAAATTTCGTTTTTTTTTTATTTTTGAATTTAGCATTGCGAAATTTCTCCTGTTATTTGTAGAAGGAAGTTTTAAACTAGTTATTTGCAAGAGAGTGTACTAGAAAATTTAACAGTAAGAGAGCAAAGTTAATTACTTTTTGCGTCTCCAATAGAAACTAAAGGAAAGTCCGTATGGATCGATTTGATGGACAAGAAGGTACATTAGAAGTTTGCAAATTAAACTCTTAAGTTCGTCCAAAGTCACAAACGACGAACACGGCAGACTCCTTAGGGACAAATTAAAAATTTACTTAGAAAATCTCATTGCTGCTTTAGCTGTTTTTGCTACTTTTCTTTCGTTGCAACAAAAATTTTATTTTTTTTTTATTTTTTTCACTCATTTTAGTCATCTTTATTCAACACCCTTATTGTTCTTATTGTCTCCGGTCTCCCGAGGTGTTTATTAAATCCGAGGGAGATATTTGATAATTAAATCCCGTTGTAAAGTGCAGGGCGTTATAAAGTGGACGTTGAAAGTTTAATAAGAGAAGTGTGCGGACGAAAATAGTGAACCCATTCGTGACTTAATAGAAAAACTTTCCAAGCGGTTGCCGCTTTAAAGTGAATGTTTTGGTCTACTACTTTGTAGGTTGAAAGAGGGCCTAATAAATCATTACAACTTTAAAACTTAAGTGGTCGACGTAAATTAGTTTCGTTAAAGAAGTAAACGAAAAGTTTTTAAGTAATTATAAGAAATTTTGTTTGATTGCATTTGATTTTGTTGTATTACTTTATTTTATTTTATTCGCGTTTTGGTCTCAATAAAAAAAACTTTATTAAAGTTCTAAAAGGGGCTTAGCTTTGGGTGATGTGGCTCTTTATACCAAGTTACGTTTTCTTGACTTACTTAGCAATATTTAAAAATATTTTTGTAATATCCTAGAACTGGCTTCTCCACCTCTTTTAAGCATTGTTTCTGTTATATTTACATCTTATTATCTATTATCTTATTAAAGATTTGGGATTAGCCGTACACTGAGGGAAATATATTCTTGAACGAAGATTATTACTTTTGGCACAAGCTTATCATATTCTTGTATATCCACAAGAAGATCATTTTGTTAAGTGAAGAAAAACCACATATTCTCAAAGCAAGTATACAAATATTTTTGATTCTCAAGAAAACGAATTTTTAGTGAAAGTAAATCAATCATCTTGAAAAAGAGTATCTTAGTGTTGCGTCAACAATCCTATTTTCGTATCGAGAATAAATTTCTTATGTCAAGAATAACGTATCTTTCTTTTTAAAAAAACTTATTCATGTAACAACAATCTTGTATAATTCTTCATTTGAGTATTATAAATTATTGACACAAGAATGAATTTTTTGATACAAAGAATTGATATTCTTCGATGTTAAGAATATGAGATACTTCATTCGATAATATTTCTATTCTTAAAACAAAAAAATATTTTTGTTTTAAGAGTATATTTGTTGCTCAGAAATACATTCAAGAATAAATTTTTCTTGAAAGTCAAGAATAATTTCCCTCAGTGTACGTCTCTTACGACGGCTAAACCCGAATGATTCTAGTTCTAGGTCTTGTGTTAGTTCTAGTGATAGTGCTAGTGCAAAACTAGAACTAACACTATACCTAGAACTAGAATCATTTGAGTTTAGCTGCACGTCTCTAAAGACGGCTAAACCCAAATGATTCTAGTTCTGCGTACAGTGTTAGTTCTAGTTTTACACTAGCAGTGTTACTATGTAGAACTAATACTATACCTAGAACTAGAATCATATTTTAGACAATATATATTCTACAACTAGATTCTGATTCTAGTTATAGGTCTTGTGTTAGTTCTAGTGCTAGTGTAAAACTAGAACTAACACTAGACCTATAACTAGAAAGTATTTAGTTCTATTTTTTAAGTTTTCGTGTGTTAATTTCCACTTAACACACAATTTGTTCCATTTGACCCCATAAGTAGAAATCCAATGGATTAAGGTCGGTTGATCTAGGTGACCAAGCAAATGGACCATTATTACCAATCCACTTGTTTGAAAAATATTGGTTTAACCACTCCACAACTACTCTTCCGCGATGAGGTGCGGCACCATCGTGCTTGTAAATCAAAAAGTGTATTATTAAAAAAAATCTGTAATTTACAGCGTTCAAACGTCCATCAAGTATATGCAAACCTAGTAAATTGTTGTTAAATATTCCACCTCAAACGTTGATGCTGAACCGTTGTTGAAATTTCCTTGGTCTAATCGCATGCGGATTTTGTAATGCCCAGATATGTTCATTATGGTAATTATTTATACCATCTCGTGTAAAACATGATTTATCTATCAAGAGAACATTTGAAATGAAGTCATTATTTTGGGCATGTTGCTGCAATAACCATTCACAAAATGCTAATCGTTGCTGATTATCTCCTGGCTGTAGAGCTTGAACATTCTGTTTACGATACGGATGAAGGACTTCGCGGTTCACTTCGGTTGTGTCCTATTCTTCAAGTGCTGATGGAAGGATAATCAATGACAGCATTAATTACAGCTTCTTGGTCCTCTACATTAACTATATGCGGTCGAATAGCTTTTGCTGGAGCAGGATTACCTGTTTCTCAAAGTCTTTTGAAAGAATCGCTAAAAACTGAATAATATGGCAAATGACGCTGTGGAAATCTGTCTTGATATTCTCGTACTGATTGTCGAGCATTTCCATTGCAAAAACCATACACGAAAATTATATCAGCATACTCTTCAGTGGTATAAGCGTACATTTTGAGTTTCTTCTTACAGCAAACTGACATATTACAATGACAATTTTGTTTTTGTTGAATGTTTGATTTTACTGACTATTAGTAAATTCGCTGCAGAAAACTTTAAAGTGTTATAATTTCGTAAATAATTGAAATAGGACGTAATATATGTTCATTACCATTTTTTTTGGGTAATTGGATTAGCTATTCGAAATGATTGACTGTCAATCATTTCAAAAACAAGCTTTTCTCAGATAAATATAAGTTTATAACCAAAGATATCTCATTTTACGGGAGATATGTAGATGATATCTTTATTATTTTTGAAAGTAATGTAGCAAAACTTTCAGCATTAAATAATATTTTTAATAATATTAATAACCTGCAGTTCACTTCTGAAATTGAAACAAACTGTAGACTGAACTTTTCAGATTTAGTGATTTCAAGAGAACCTGATGATAGCTTGAGCGTTGATATATTTCGCAAACACACAGCCACAGACGTAATAATTCCCAAAGATTCATTCGACTCTACTGAACATAAACAGGCATCATTTCGTTTTCTTTTCAATAGATTACAAAAAGTACTGTTAAATGATTCCAATTATCTCACAGAACTCCATAAAATTGTAAAAATCGGTTTGAATAATGGATACAACATCAAAGACTTAAAGGACATTCGTAACATGGCACATAAATGTAACATCATTAAACTAATATATCCGCCACTGTCCCTTTCATTCAGTCAAAAATCAAGAAAAATCTTGGTAAAGTTGACATTGTCCCAGTTTTCTCATCGAATTCAAAAATATCTAAACATTTGTTAAATAATAAACACAAATTTTATAACACGTCATTGAGCAACATGTGCTATATAGGACAGGACAGACTGGAAAAACATCCTCACTAGATTTAAAGAACACAGTAAATAGAGATACTTCAACTGTTTTTAAGTATTTAAAACTTAATAATAAATATTGAAAAATATAAAGAATACTTCATATAAAAGAATAACAACAATATTTGTCTTATGAACGACCTAGCGGATGTTAATAATTATAGATGTTTCATCAAATACATGCAATAAGTGATTTTCCATATAATCTATTGATACATGTTTCATATTTATAGATATAGATGAGAAATAGAATTTAAGTTATAGAATAGATACAACATGTTTCCGCTTTCTAGAATGAGATATCGAAACCAGTCTATCTCGTCGTTTTGTGTGAAGAGTACTCATTTTCGATGTGTTGTATTTTGTTGTTAATTTCGTGATTTTTGCATGTTTTTGTTATGTTAACATCGCCGTTTATTTTACTTTCCGACATACATCTTATTGATTTTTTAAATATTCTTTAACAGATAATTATTGTAATTACGCTATTTGTACAATTGATCATTTTGTTTTCTTTTTTTATTGATTTTTAGAACAACTTTGAGTGAAGGTCATTCATCCCAAATTGATGTCATTTAATATCTAAATTACGCTCCGACGGTAATTTATGTTATAAGTAAGAAGGCTTACACGGCCGGTGTTAATTAAACTAAAACAAGAACTAACACTAGACCTAGAACTAGAAACTTTCGGGTTAAGCCGTGCGTGTTTTGAAAAAATGTTTGACGTTTCGGATGCCATGTTTTAACCTTCTTCAGAAACAAGTTCGAAGTTTTTGCTGTGAATTGAGGTGATCTAGAAATTCATGAAATTTCTCTTGTCCATGTTGCCAGATCACGAAAGTGTCATCGACGTAACGGAGCCATAGCTTCGGTTTCCAAGGACTCTTCTTTAACGCTTTCTCTTCAAACATCTCCATGTAAAAATTGGCTATCACAGGAGACAGAGGTGATCCCATGGCTGCCCCTTCGCATTGTTCGTAGAATTCCCCCTTCCAGGTGAAGTATGTCGACGATAGGCAGTACTCCACTAGTGTTGGGACATACTTGGGCAAACCCTCCAGGATGAGTTTCTGGCGAAGACCATCCACAGTATCTTTGACTGGTACTCTGGTGAATAGATTCTGACATGATATGATATGACGTGATATGATTCCACGTCGAAACTTACCAGCATATCCCGAGGGTCTAGCTTCATACTCCTAATTGATTCCACAAAATGTGTGGAGTCTCTGACATATGACTCTGTTCTACCTGTAAAAGGAGACAGAATCTTGGAAAGGTGTTTGATTAGCTGATAGGTGGGAGAATTTATGGCACTGAAAATAGGGCGTAGTGGGACATCTGGTTTATGGACTTTGGGTAATCCATATATCCTTGGTGGTACTGGAGCTTGTACGAATAACCTTTTCTGTTGATCTGCTGGGATTTTTGTGGATTTTACCAGTTCTTTCATTTTCCTTACTATCTTCTCGGTTGGGTCCTTTTTTATTTTCATATAGGTGGTTGGGTCCAAAAGGCTCTTGATCTTGTCGTATTCCTTTCTGTCCATAACCACGGTCACATTCCCCTTGTCCGCTGGTAGGATGATAATGTCTGGTTTTTCCCTTATCGTTCGTAGTGCTCTACTTTCGTTCATTGTTAAGTTTGATTTTGGTGGCCTTGCCGTTTTAAGCACTCTCGCTATGTCTTGACGAATTTCTTCTGCTTTCACTGTAGGTATTCTGCGAATACCCGCTTCCACTTCACATATAATTTCTTCTTTGGGAACCCTCTTTGTAGCGACTCCGTAATTTAAGCCTTTAGTTTCCTCTTCTGTTAATGGGACGCTTGATCGGTTGATAACAACTGTTTCAATTGGCAAATCGTTGTTTTTCCTCTTGTGGGTGCGACGGTCCGGCGATTCGAATTTCTTAATCTGCTTACCCCGACATCTTTGGAACTCACGTTCAGCCTTCTCAACGGTTATCCTGTCTACTTTGTCCCAGTCTTCTCTTGCCATGGAATTGGAAAGTGAGAGGTGGAGTCGTAGTAACCCCTCACTTATTCTCTGCAGATCTTTAAAAGTTTTGTGAATTCTTTCTCGTATCAGCGCCTGTTCTGTCTTGATCAAGATCCTACGTGCTGCAGCGGTGTCGATATGGTGCTTCACTCTGAGGAAAGTTGGGGTTACCCTCTTTTCTCTGCATCTACGTAGGAAAGCCAAGCCACTTAATAGCTTGCGTTGTCTAATCCGTAAGTTGGCAAGATCCTTGATTTGTTTGTTAATATCCCCATAAAGGTTGATAATATAAGTACGAAGGCTTTCACGGCCGGTCTTAATTAAACTAAAACTAGAACTAACACTAGCACTAACACTAGACCTAGAACTAGAAACTTTCGGGTTAAGCCATGCGTTTTTTGACTTCGAACTTGTGTCTGAAGAAGGTTGCAACATGGCATCCGAAACATCAAACATTTTTTCAAAAAACGCACGGTTTATCCCGAAAGTTTCTAGTTCTAGGTCTAGTGTTAGTTCTAGTGATAGTGCTAGTGTTAGTTCTCGTTTTAGTTTAAGTAATTTATGTTTTTTTGCTTTTATATTTTTAGATCATAGTATTTAGAGTAATTTCTGGATTGTTCTATGTTCCTTCTAATACATTTTTGTTATTGTAGTTGTGCCTGAGGAAGACCACTATATGGTCGAATACTATAGTAAGCACTGAATAATATAAATAAATAATTCCATCATCGTTACACGAATTTTATTTAATTCTTTCTATTTTAATTAATATCACGATGATCATTGAATCAATTTTATACGAATAGCTATCATATGTCAAAGTTTGATGGTGAGCTAATAAATCGCCCTGTATATAGAGATATTATTACTGGGAGTAAGCCTTTTATGACTTTTTGCAAAAAAATAGGCAAAATTCGTGATTTTAGGGGCTTAAAATTAGAAATAGCTCACTTTACTCTGTTGGATGTAAAGATATTTGTTATATTGCGATACGGAGATTCTAAACATTTGTTGCACTCTGCATAATTCTATATTATCATTATTTTAGGTTTCTATATATCGAGGAAAATATCTGACAAGTAAAATTAATTAACTGCTTACCTTAGAAAATTTCTAACGTTTGAGTAATCAAATTTAAACAAAATTACCGAAAGTAAAAGATCAAACCTAATTTAAACTATGCAAACAAGAAGCACGTAGTTTTCGAGAAATTCAAGTTTCACTGTGTAATATCTAATTAAGAACTTCCTAATTCATTTATGAAACAAGTACAGGCCAGGAATAATTGCCTGATTCGAGTTATACTAAATTTATAATCAATTACCTGTTGATAAACCACAGGGTAAACTCCATATAAATCATATAAACCATATAAACCGAGTATTGTTTTAGGAGATAATCCGAAAATTGCGTTTAGAACTCTTGAAACTCTTAAAAGTGCTTAGAATTAAATGAAATCGAAACCTTTTTGACAATGTGAAACGATTCACTGATTTTAACGGAATTTTACTGCACGCGTTTAAGCGCTCGTCAAAAAAAAAGCTCGATCATTCATCCTAGCTATAAAAAGAATCGTCATCCCATTTGATTTGACGACTGACCATCATAATCACTTCAAAAGCGCAACGCTTTTTAAACATTTTTAATTGATTTTTGTATTAAAAATTCCTTTTGTTTCAGGAATTATGAAGGTATTTGGATTTCATGAACGAGTCCAAGTGAATAAACTGAGATGTCCCGTTAACGGGTTCGGCATGTAATTATCGAAAGGTGGTTTTCCCTCAATACTAGAGCCGTTGTGACAGCCACCGGTGGAACAATGAGGCTTGATTGCCATAGCCATTGTCCTTCTGCGTTGCTGATGCTCATGGTGGTGACCGTAACTGCGCAAATTAGGGCAGCGCCATCGCAGCACAACCAACAGCAGCAACAGAACCATCAAGAGAAGCTACAAGGTAATCCTATTTTGTCGATGTTAAACGGATTTGACGATAACGTTGCGAAAATTGGATGTAAATTAAATAGCCGGATAAATTTTTTTTTGTATTTTACGTTCGTATTTATCCAATAATATTGGTATATATAAATATAAACGGGGAATTTGCTTTTGCTTTGATACGGTTTGTTGTTGATGTATTGATAATATTTAAATGAATATATCGAAAGTCAATCAAAGGAGCGAATTAGTTTAAACATAAAGGATTTAAATTTTATTGAAATATTTATAAATATATAAAATTTAGTGCAACAAAAATATTAAAATCAGTTGGAAATGAAATTAATTTAAATAATAAAACACATAACTTTTTAAATCAAATGGTAAATTTATCTTTTTCAGCGTTTTCTTGTTCAAATATAGAATCAATGATATCTTATACTAAAGGTAAAAAATTTCATATATTAACCAGCTACTTGGACCAGATAGGTAGGTGTACGAATTACGGAAGTTTAAATATTCATCCGGAACACTCCCCACTGCGGATATACAGGATGTACGACCGGCGCGTAGACCATAATTTCTAGTTAGCTCTACAATTTCTGTCTCTATTATTTTTAATCATCCGGCGCCGGTCTGGAACGGTACAGAATAAATTTTCTCACGGAAAAGGGGATGATCCTGGTTGCCGCGTTCTTCCTAGATTGGGATGATCGTGCTACGAATTTTATTAGAGCTCAAGCTTTGCACTCGACCTACCCTCCGACCTAATACGTCTCTGTTCGATAAGTTCTGGCTTTTCAACCGGGACACGTAGCCAAAAACCCACCTTCAGATAAACCTATTAAAATTATCACCATAATATAAATTTAAGATTAAAAAATAAAAAAAAAATCAAGTTACGTAATGGATAATTTATTTGTCAAAAAGTGCATATAAACGAGTAATTTATTAGTGAATTCAGTTAATTTTGGTGTAAAGCAAAAATGTTGATTGCTTTGATGGAGATAAAATTGAAAATATTTTTACAGCGCTTCGAGCTACAACGAAGAATTTGTTTCAAATGCAGCCTTTGTTGTCGGTTTTACCCCGAATCAATTAAAGTAATTTCGATGATTTTAAAAGGTTCACTTTACGTAGATTTTCAACAAAACCAAAAACAATACAACTCTTTCTCTCTCCGCACCCTTTTCTAAATTCAAAAATTGATATTGATGGGGTGACGAAATTAATTACTTAAATAAGATTGATTGCGGTTTATTAAAAAGATTTTACCTGTAAATTCGATTTCATTATTCAGAATCAAATTAAAACTGAAACTAACACTAAATTTACAACTAGAAAGAAGACGCACAGCTAAACCTGAATGTTTCTAGTTTCTAGTTTTATTTGTTATTAAGCGCTAAATTGTTGTCTATTTTTACTGTAATAAAAGTAGAACTAACACTAAACCTAGAACTAAAAACATTCTTGAGAAACATGCGGCTAAACACAAATAGTCGCAATCAACAATAATTCCAAGAATCCATGTCTTGGAATATTATTATAATATTTTTTGAGCAAATAAAGGAAATTATGAATTTTATCATGGTGAAATCCATTTTTGAATATCTAATTTAGTTTCGGAAATAAAACCTTTTAATCACAAGCATGCACTTACTGGTTAAAAATTATCGAATATTTTTGAAAAAAATCTATTTCGAAAGGAAACGATTTGAATGTAGGACGATTTATAAAGAACAGAATAACCTTTTTAATGGTGAAGCACGTTTTTGAAAATCACTTTTAGTTTTTGAGTTATAAATTTTTTAAATTGAGCGAAATTTTGTCGTTTGTCGCAATAAACAATTTTTCGTCATTACATATAAAAATTCATAAATAATCCATTTCTTGAAATATTATAATAATTTTCCATGAGAATATAAAGGAAATTATGAGTTTTATCATGGTGAAATCCGTTTTTGAATATCACATTTAGTTTCGGAAATAAAAATGTTTAATCACAATCATGCACTTAGTGGTTAAGAATTATCGGATATCTATGAAAAAAATCGCTAAAAATCTATTTCGAAAAGAAACAATTTGAGTGTAGGACGATTTATAAGGAACAGAATAACCTTGTTATTGGTGAAACACGTTCTTGAAAATCACTTCTAGTTTTTGAGTTATAAATTTTATGAAATGAGCGAAATTTTGTCGTTTGTCGCAATCACCATTTTTCGTCATTACATATAAAAATTCATGAATTTTTTCATTTGGTGGAATATTATTATAACATTTCATGAGCATATAAAAGAAATTATGTGTTTTATCATGGTGAAATCCGTTTTTGAATATCACATTTAGTTTCGGAAATAAAAGTGTTTAATCACAATCATGCACTTAGTGGTTAAGAATTATCGGATATCTTTGAAAAAAATCGCAAAAAATCTATTTCGAAAAGAAACGATTTGAGTGTAGGACGATTTATAAAAAACAAAATAACCTTTTTAATGGTGAAACACGTTTTTGAAAATCACTTTTAGTTTTTGAGTTATAAATTTTTTTAAATGAGCGAAATTTTGTCGTTTGTTGCAATCAACAATCTTTCGTCATTAAATATAAAAATTCATGAATAATCGAGTTCTGGGAATATTATTATAATATTTCATGAGCATATAAAGAAAATTATTAGCTTTAACATGGTGAAATCCGCTTTTGAATATCTCAGTTAGTTTCGGAAATAGAAATGTTTAATCACAATCATGCACTTAGTGGTTAAAATTATCGGATATTTAAAAAAAAATCGTTAAAAATCTATTTCGAAAGGAGACGATTTGAGTGTAGAACGATTTATAAAAAACAGAATAACCTTCATAATGGTGAAACACGTTTTTGAAAATCACTTTTAGTTTTTGAGTTATAAATTTTTTAAAATGAACGAAATTTTGTCGTTTGTCGCAATCAACCATTTTTCGTCATTACATATAAAAATTCATGAATAATTCATTTGTTGGAATATTATTATAATATTTCATGAGCATATAAAGAAAATTATGAGTTTTATCATGGTGAAATCCGTTTTTGAATATCACACTTAGTTTCGGAAATAAAAATGTTTAACCACAATCACGCACTTAGTGGTTAAGAATTATCGGATATCTTTGAAAAAAATCGTTAAAAATCTATTTCGAAAAGAAACGATTTGAGTGTAGGACGATTTTATAAGGAACAGAATAACCTTTTTAATAGTGAAACACGTTCTTGAAAATCACTTCTAGTTTTTGAGTTATAAATTTTATGAAATGAGCAAAATTTTGTCGTTTGTTGCAATCAACAATTTTTTGTCATTACATATAAAAATTCATGAATAATCGAGTTCTTGGAATACTATTATAATATTTCATGAACATATAAAGAAAATTATTAGCTTTAACATGGTGAAATCCGCTTTTGAATATCTCAGGTAGTTTCGGAAATAGAAATGTTTAATCACAATCATGCACTTAGTGGTTAAAAATTATCAGATATTTTTGAAAAAAATCGTTAAAAATCTATTTCGAAAGGAGACGATTTGAGTGTAGAACGATTTATAAAAAACAGAATAACCTTCTTAATGGTGCAACACGTTTTTGAAAATCACTTTTAGTTTTTGAGTTATAAATTTTTTAAAATGAACGAAATTTTGTCGTTTGTTGCAATCAACAATTTTTTGTCATTACATATAAAAATTCATGAATAATCGAGTTCTTGGAATACTATTATAATATTTCATGAACATATAAAGAAAATTATTAGCTTTAACATGGTGAAATCCGCTTTTGAATATCTCAGGTAGTTTCGGAAATAGAAATGTTTAATCACAATCATGCACTTAGTGGTTAAAAATTATCAGATATTTTTGAAAAAAATCGTTAAAAATCTATTTCGAAAGGAGACTATTTGAGTGTAGAACGATTTATAAAAAACAGAATAACCTTCTTAATGGTGCAACACGTTTTTGAAAATCACTTTAGTTTTTGAGTTATAAATTTTTTAAAATGAACGAAATTTTGTCGTTTGTTGCAATCAACAATTTTTTGTCATTACATATAAAAATTCATGAATAATCGAGTTCTTGGAATATTACTATAATATTTCATGAGCATATGAAGAAAATTATTAACTTTAACATAGTGAAATCCGCTTGTGAATATCTCAGTTAGTTTCGGAAATAGAAATGTTTAATCACAATCATGCACTTAGTGGTTAAAAATTATCGGATATCTTTGAAAAAAATCGCTAAAAATCTATTTCGAAAAGAAATGATTTGAGTGTAGGACGATTTATAAGGAACAGAATAACCTTTTTACTGGTGAAACACGTTCTTGAAAATCACTTCTAGTTTTTGAGTTATAAATTTTATGAAATGAGCGAAATTTTGTCATTTGTTGCAATCAACAATTTTTCGTCATTACATATAAAAATTCATGAATCATCCATTTCTTGAAATATTATAATAATTTTCTATGAAAATATAAAGAAAATTATGAGTTTTATCATGGTGCAATCCGTTTTTGAATATCACATTTAGTTTCGGAAATAAAACTGTTTAATCACAATCATGCACTTAGTGGTTAAGAATTATGGGATATTTTTGAAAAAAATCGTTAAAAACCTATTTTGAAAAGAAACGATTTGAGTGTAGGACGATTTTATAAGGAACAGAATAACCTTTTTAATAGTGAAACACGTTCTTGAAAATCACTTCTAGTTTTTGAGTTATAAATTTTATGAAATGAGCAAAATTTTGTCGTTTGTTGCAATCAACAATTTTTTGTCATTACATATAAAAATTCATGAATAATCGAGTTCTTGGAATACTATTATAATATTTCATGAACATATAAAGAAAATTATTAGCTTTAACATGGTGAAATCCGCTTTTGAATATCTCAGGTAGTTTCGGAAATAGAAATGTTTAATCACAATCATGCACTTAGTGGTTAAAAATTATCAGATATTTTTGAAAAAAATCGTTAAAAATCTATTTCGAAAGGAGACGATTTGAGTGTAGAACGATTTATAAAAAACAGAATAACCTTCTTAATGGTGCAACACGTTTTTGAAAATCACTTTTAGTTTTTGAGTTATAAATTTTTTAAAATGAACGAAATTTTGTCGTTTGTTGCAATCAACAATTTTTTGTCATTACATATAAAAATTCATGAATAATCGAGTTCTTGGAATACTATTATAATATTTCATGAACATATAAAGAAAATTATTAGCTTTAACATGGTGAAATCCGCTTTTGAATATCTCAGGTAGTTTCGGAAATAGAAATGTTTAATCACAATCATGCACTTAGTGGTTAAAAATTATCAGATATTTTTGAAAAAAATCGTTAAAAATCTATTTCGAAAGGAGACTATTTGAGTGTAGAACGATTTATAAAAAACAGAATAACCTTCTTAATGGTGCAACACGTTTTTGAAAATCACTTTAGTTTTTGAGTTATAAATTTTTTAAAATGAACGAAATTTTGTCGTTTGTTGCAATCAACAATTTTTTGTCATTACATATAAAAATTCATGAATAATCGAGTTCTTGGAATATTACTATAATATTTCATGAGCATATGAAGAAAATTATTAACTTTAACATAGTGAAATCCGCTTGTGAATATCTCAGTTAGTTTCGGAAATAGAAATGTTTAATCACAATCATGCACTTAGTGGTTAAAAATTATCGGATATCTTTGAAAAAAATCGCTAAAAATCTATTTCGAAAAGAAATGATTTGAGTGTAGGACGATTTATAAGGAACAGAATAACCTTTTTACTGGTGAAACACGTTCTTGAAAATCACTTCTAGTTTTTGAGTTATAAATTTTATGAAATGAGCGAAATTTTGTCATTTGTTGCAATCAACAATTTTTCGTCATTACATATAAAAATTCATGAATCATCCATTTCTTGAAATATTATAATAATTTTCTATGAAAATATAAAGAAAATTATGAGTTTTATCATGGTGCAATCCGTTTTTGAATATCACATTTAGTTTCGGAAATAAAACTGTTTAATCACAATCATGCACTTAGTGGTTAAGAATTATGGGATATTTTTGAAAAAAATCGTTAAAAACCTATTTTGAAAAGAAACGATTTGAATGTAGGACGATTTATAAAGAACAGAATAACCTTTTTAATGGTGAAACTGGTTTTTGAAAATCACTTTTAGTTTTTGAGTTATAAATTTTTTAAAATGAACGAAATTTTGTCGTTTGTTGCAATCAACAATTTTTTGTCATTACATATAAAAATTCATGAATAATCGAGTTCTTGGAATATTGTTATAATATATCATGAGCATATAAAGAAAAGTATTAGCTTTAACATGGTGAAATCCGCTTTTGAATATCTCAGTTAGTTTCGGAAATAGAAATGTTTAATCACAATCATGCACTTAGTGGTTAAGAATTATCGGATATTTTTGAAAAAAATCGTTAAAAATCTACTTCGAAAGGAAACGATTTGAGTGTAGGACGATTTATGAAGAACAGAATAACTTTTTTAATGGTGAAACACGTTTTTGAACATCACTTTTAGTTTTTGAGTTATAAATTTTGTAAAATGACCGAAATTTTGTCGTTTGTCATAATCAACAATTTTTCGTCATTACATATAAAAATTCATGAAAAATCCATATCTTGGAATATTATTATAATATTTCATGGGCATATAAAGAAAATTATTAGTTTTAACATGGTGAAATCCGCTTTTGAATATCTCATTTAGTTTCGGAAATAAAAATGTTTAATCACAATCATGCACTTAGTGGTTAAGAATTATCGAATATTTTTGAAAAAAATCGTTAAAAATCTACTTCGAAAGGAAACGATTTGAGTGTAGGACGATTTATGAAGAACAAAACAACTTGTTTAATGGTGAAACTCGTTTTTGAAAATCACTTTTAGTTTTTGATTTATAAATTTTTTAAAATGAGCGAAATTTTGTCCTTTGTGCATTCAACAATTTTTCGTCATTACATATAAAAATTCATGAATAATCAATTTCTTGGAATATTATTGTAATATTTCATAAGGCGTGCGTCTGAAGACAAGCAAAAACACATTGAAAATATTTTTACAGCGTTTCGAGCTACAACAAAGAATTTGTTTCAAATGCAGCCTTTGTTGTCGGTTTTGACCCAAATCAATTAAAGTAATTTCGATGATTTTAAAAGCTTCACTTTACGTTGATTTTCAATAAAACCAAAAACAATACAACTCTTTCTCTCTCCGCACCCTTTTCTAAGGTTCAAAAATTGATATTGATGGGGCGATGAAATTAATTACTTAATTAAGATTGATTTCGGTTTATTACCTGTAAATTCGATTTTATTATTCATAATCAAAACTTTTTCTTAAATTTTCTATTCAAGTTACCAGTCAATTATAGAACCGGAAGCGAAACGACTAAGCGCTTCTTGATTGTTTCTAATTTCGCCGAGCATTGTCCTTTATAAAGGACGATAACGCGTTGTAGTAACCGGAAATTAGAAACGGTAAATTTCGTTTGAATGTAGCTAATTATACCTTCTCTAACAACATTAAAGCTTCATACAATCTCACTATTCCCAAAGAAATGTAGTCAAAATAAAACGAAATTAAAAGATAAAAAATACTCTCTAATTTTCTACAATATTTTCCAAAATTTTATCATCAATTAACCATATAGATATCTTTCAATGTTCGTAATTTATGGACTTTTAACTTTAATTTGATATAAAAATTATTATATAATTCTTATAAATAAGGTCAAGATGAATTTTCAAAAATTATTGTTTTTAATGATTAAAATTTCGTTTAATTAAAAAATAAATAACTCAAAAACTATAAGTGATTTTGAAAAACGAATTCCACAATTAAAAAGGTGGTTTTGTTCTTTATAAATCGTCCTACAGTTAAACCGTTTTCTTTCGAAATAGATTTTTAACGATCTTTTTCAAAAATATCCGATAATTCTTAATGATAGCATGATTGTAACTAAACATCTTTATTTCCGAAACTAAATGAGTTATTCAAAAACGGATTTCACCATGAAAATACTCATAATTTCCTTTATATTCTCATAAAATATTATAATAATATTCCAACAAATGGATTATTCATGAATTTTTATATGCAATGACGAAAAATTGATGATTGCGACAAACGACAAAATTTGGCTCGTTTTAAAAAATTTATAACTCAAAAACTAAAAGTGATTTTCAAAAACGAGATTCACCATTAAAAAGATTGTTCTGTTCTTTATAAATCGTCCTATGCTCAAATCGTTTCCTTTCAAAATAGATTTATAACGATTTTTTCAAAAATATCCAATAGTTCTTAACCACTAAGTGCATGATTGTAATTAAACATTTTTATTTCCGAAACTAAATGAGATATTCAAAAATGGATTTCACCGTGATAAAACTCATAATTTCCTTTATAGGGTCATGAAATATTATAACAATATTCTAAAAAATGGGTTATTCATGAATTCTTATATGTAATGACGAAAAATTGTTGATTGCGACAATCGACAAAATTGCGATCATTTTAAAAAATTTACAACTCAAAAACTAAAAGTGATTTTCAAAAACGAGATTCACCATTAAAAAGATTGTTCTGTTCTTTATAAATCGTCCTATGCTCAAATCGTTTCCTTTCAAAATAGATTTATAACGATTTTTTCAAAAATATCCAATAATTCTTAACCACTAAGCGCATGATTGTGATTAAACATTTTTATTTCCGAAACTAAATGAGATATTCAAAAATGGATTTCACCATGATAAAACTGATAATTTCCTTTATATACTCATGAAATATTGTAATAAAACTCCAAGAAACGGATTTTTCATGAATTTTTATATGCAATGACGAAAAATTGATGATTGCGACAAACGACAAAATTTGGCTCGTTTTAAAAAATTTATAACTCAAAAACTAAAAGTGATTTTCAAAAACGAGATTCACCATTAAAAAGATTGTTCTGTTCTTTATAAATCGTCCTATGCTCAAATCGTTTCCTTTCAAAATAGATTTATAACGATTTTTTCAAAAATATCCAATAGTTCTTAACCACTAAGTGCATGATTGTAATTAAACATTTTTATTTCCGAAACTAAATGAGATATTCAAAAATGGATTTCATCGTGATAAAACTCATAATTTCCTTTATAGGGTCATGAAATATTATAAAAATATTCTAAAAAATGGATTATTCATGAATTCTTATACGTAATGACAAAAAATTGTTGATTACGAGAATCGACAAAATTGCGATCATTTTAAAAAATTTATAACTCAAAAACTAAAAGTGATTTTCAAAAACGAGATTCACCATTAAAAAGATTGTTCTGTTCTTTATAAATCGTCCTACGCTCAAATCGTTTCCTTTCAAAATAGATTTATAACGATTTTTTCAAAAATATCCAATAATTCTTAACCACTAAGTGCATGATTGTGATTAAACAGTTTTATTTCCGAAACTGAATGTGATATTCAAAAACGGATTGCACCATGATAAAACTCATAATTTTCTTTATATTCTCATAGAAAATTATTATAATATTTCAAGAAATGGATTATTCATGAATTTTTATATGTAATGACGAAAAATTGTTGATTGCAACAAATGACAAAATTTCGCTCATTTCATAAAATTTATAACTCAAAAACTAGAAGTGATTTTCAAAAACGTGTTTCACCATTAAAAAGATTGTTCTGTTCTTTATAAATCCTCCTATGCTCAAATTGTTTCCTTTCAAAATAGATTTATAACGATTTTTTCAAAAATATCCAATAATTCTTAACCACTAAGTGCATGATTGTGATTAAACATTTTTATTTCCGAAACTAAATGAGATATTCAAAAATGGATTTCACCATGATAAAACTGATAATTTCCTTTATATGCTCATGAAATATTGTAATAAAATTCCAAGAAATGGATTTTTCATAAACGACAAAATTCAAATTTAATACAATAATGTAGTATAAAAGATAATATAAAATCAAAAAGTAAATTCTACGTTGGAAATTTCAAATTATAATACCGCATTCAAATTAAGTAGAAACTTCATGCTATTTAACTTTTCAGCAGTTGGTAATCCTTTATAAATCCACACTCACAATGCGGTTAAATATTAAACCAAATAGCATTGTGGAGATTCAAAAACATTTAACACAAGAATCAATAATAACTCTTTAAATAGTTATGTTACGAGGAAATTCTAAATCGATGCAGGTTAAACTTATACACGTCACAGCTGTATCAAGTTCAACTTGACAGATACGGCGGAGTTTCACATAACATTAATCTGTGGAAAAGACGGGAAGAAAGTAATTTCCTACGTCGTGACATATTCAAGCACTCAGGATAACACGTCGTAAGATAAATTCACTTTCCCCTTCTTTCATGATCCGTAAATATTAAACTAAAATTTTTTAAATTTGAAAAATCGATATAAATTTATCAATCAATTATAATCCTTCGTTATAATTGTCTAAAATAATCGAAATCCAATCACGATATAATCTGATAATCACCTTATTTCAGTTGATGTGGTCGTTTTTATCATATTAAACGATCACCTCGTTACAAGAGACGAGATTGCGAAGGTGCCAAATTTAATTAACAGTATCTGGAGCGTGGCAATAATTCATAGGAGCTTGTTAGGTAGGGTTCGACGATTCAGCTTCGGGATTCGAGAAGCTTCAGAAGCCATATGTTGCCTGAATTGAACCGAAAGCTCGAACACAATCGGTGATAATTTGTTTGTCGTGAAACTTGTACAAGCGAAACGCGACCCTCTCTAAACTCTCGCCTCTGTTTATCCATCTTAAATTAATCTTAATTGATAATCCAGCAACTAAGACAGCCACGTGTTGTGCTGCAATAGCTGGTGATGTTTCGCTTCCATGAAATACGTCCACAATGAGTAAAGTTTAACTTCTCGAAGTTTGGGTTATTTGGTTAATTATGTCAGAATCTTTTACTGCAAAACTAAAAATGTAATTAAAAATTTTTTGTTTGCATTTTGTTTTATTGATAAAAGGAAGCAAGCGGCGATTCAATTTTCGTTATTAACGAAGCGGGTATTTCAAGGAATTTTAACTAACTACTATACTTGCGGACGTCGTTGGCGGTTTGGGTAGAAATTAAGAGGCTCTTGATTGAATTATTGCGGCCAGGCTGGTTCTAATCAAATAACGCGGCCCCGCTTCCGTCATTCGATTAAGAAAATAAGCCGGAAATTCCGTGTAGCGTCTCCATGGGATTCAATTTTGTCCTCTCGCGAAACAAAGCGTAACTGCAGTGTTCTCTGGATGCATATTTTATGGGATTAGACACCTAAAAAAGGTATTACCTCGTATGCTAAAGAAAATTGGATTCTAAAATAAAAAAGTTTTGTTTTGTTGTATACCGTTAGCAATATATCATTAACATTCACCGTTATTTATCGGTTGAAGTTAACAAATCGCTCCCATTCACTGGGTTAAATCTGGCGAGCGTTCCCCAACTGTGCCAATTCTGGTCAACTAATTTCCCTAGAATCGATCCATTCTGGTTGCACGTATGATTTATTCGTGCATCTGTGACGAGTTTGCTACTTAAGTACCATTTCCATTGTGTTAGACTAGGACGTAAATTACCAGAATATAATACTCCCATTTAAATTAACCTGAATTGAACGCACACGCAGACAATTCTATTTGTGTTTGCAGACAAGATAAATTAAACCCATTGTTCCGGTTAATCTTCTTTCCTTTTATTTCCATGTTTTTTGTCTTAATAAACGTAGTGAAACAAATTCGAAGAAAAAAATAAAAAATAAAAAAGATACATTACAACTTGAGGTCGTTTTTCTTTCTCCGCAGATAGCAAAGTCGAGATCCTCCCGAACCCTGTCGAATAACGAGATCCCATTTAAAACGACCGATCCCGTTGGAATATATTCCCGGGAATAAATATACACAGTAGCAATGGGAGGGTCGATACTTTGAAAATTGCGTTCCTCTAGGATTCACAAAGCCGCGTTCATTGGATTTAAGGGCCCCTAAGAACCAATACGTTCAATTAGGGCCAATTTTCTTCAAACCTTTTTGGAGTTAAGATGCATTTATTGATAAAATGCAAAACCTAAATTGCGAATTTCATTGAGACCTATGAACGAGGAATTATTCGCGTCATGGGTCTAATATTTCCGGCAAATGATTCACAGTTGGCGTTTCGATCGGTGTCTCTTCCTGTTACAATACAACACTCGAGGTTTAACGCGTTCGACGTTGTCAAAATGACGATCTGGAATCAGCGGATTTATACGTGCAGAATATTATAGACAAAATTAATTACCATGCTATTAATGTCTAAATTGTTGTTGGTCTCTTGTTATTATCAGTTTAATAGTTACTGAAATTTATTAATTTTTTGATGTGTGGAAATCGTTACCGGCGAGACGATAGCAACAAACTTTTCCCCTTATATTTCTTCTTATATTTCTCCATCTTCGTTATCTAGAAAGATATCGAAAAACTAAGCAGACGGTTGGAAAGCTTGGTCTTATCTGTATCTTAAACCGAGTATCTTTTCGTCCGCTGATATGTTGACATTGAGAGAGCAAAAAAAAAATACGAAACGTCGCACTGGATTCAAATTACCTCAAAATTACCAAACTTCACGGCCTTGTGCAGCCGTTATCAGATGGAAATTCAACAAACTGTTTAGAAATTCGAAAAGGACTATCTTATTCCGAGTTTTCGTCCACCTATATCTGTCGGCGTCTGTAAAAAAACACTCCTGAAAAAGAGCCTACAGTTGGCAACAAACTTTCCCTTTGTATTTCTATCTACTTTTCGGACGGATATCTTTGTTATTTATAATGCTACCGAAAAACTAACTCGGTCTTTTCTCTATCCAAAACCGAGTTTTCGTCCGCTGATATGTTGATAATGAGAGCAAAAATATAGTTGTAGAGTTTTCTCCCTGTCAAATAGGAAAGTTATCAGTGCAAGAAATATTTGCGTGTTTTCATCGGTAGGGGCTTTTTCAGGTGCCCTTTTCTTATAGACGCTGCTAGATATTCGCGGACGAAAACTCGAAATAAGATAAATAAAGACTTCTTGGGAACGATGAAAAATTTATTTTTATTACAAGATCAGTGCAACATGTTTCGAGATTTAAAATCTCTTCATCAGGCACGACTAGAAACACAAAATTAGAGCAAGAAATTGTTATACATAAATTTAATTTTGTTTAATTACGTCAATTCCTTACGGAACATAAAATTGACCATCTGACAAACAAGGTGAAATTTGGAGGCGATTAAAAGAAACAATAGGCATTCATAAAATTTAAGGCCTTCAGGGCAAATTAATTTATGTATAACAATTTCTTGCTCTAATTTTGTGTTTCTAGTCGTGCCTGATGAAGAGATTTTAAATCTCGAAACATGTTGCACTGATCTTGTAATAAAAATAAATTTTTCATCGTTCCCAAGGAGTCTTTATTTGTCACTTACAACGCACGATGAACATTGACTCAATTATCGCCAAACTCGAAATAAGATAGTCTATGGTGTTACGGTTGGAGTTGATTTTGATTCTTTTTTTTTGAGGATTTTAAATGATTTTCAAAGCGCAATGGTTTATATTCGTTTATTTTATTGCTCGATGCAGAATTGAAAAATTGTATTTTATTTTTGTTTGAAAACATGTGGCGTGACGTCGAACTCGGTAAACCAGTTTGCGCGTGGACGATTGGTGCATTTTTCTGAAAAGAGGAGTTGAACGAAAGGTTTTGGGAAAGACGTTCGTTTAGAGTAAAAAGTTCTTACTTACCTTAGAAAAAGGGAATTTATTGAGCGATTATTCTATCCCAGTGTAGTGTGGTGTGTTTTTGAGTATTTTTGGTAAACATCATCACCATTCGCTTATGCGGAAGTTATAACCTTTCGAAAAGAATCTGTGGAAACCGACCAACAACTAAGGTTTCAACTTATACTAGTTTTCAAGATAGTACTAGTTTCGAATTTATAAAACTACTGTTCTACTAATGTTCGAGTACCCACCGTACTTAATTAATCAGGAGCAGATTGATTGGAGATCTTCATAAGTGTTTACGCCATCGCTAGCGTGGTAACCTGGTGAACCTTGCTGTCATTATCCACATATCGGCGGATAGAGAAAGATAAGATAGATAAGATAGAGAAAAGATCAAGCTTTCCAACCGTGTTCTTAGATTTTCGCTATCTATCCAGATAACAAAGATATGGACCCGAGAAATAGGTGGAAATTTAAGGGAAAAAGTTTGTTGCTATTGTCTCACCGGTCCAATCGCTTACAATTATTTATCGGTTGAAGTTAACAAATCATTAACTGGGTTAAATCTGGCAAGCGTTCCGTAACTGTGCTAATTCTGGTTAACTAATGTCCCTGAAATCGAGCCATTCTTGTTGCACGTATAATTTATTCACATGATGCAAATGAAGTCTTCTTTCTGAACTAATCTGAGCGATTGAAGTCACGAACAAATTGGGATCTGTTTAAGAGTTGCTAACGTAACTGATATCATCAGCACTATTTAAAAGTATGACTCAGTCTATAATGGCAGTAATTCTTTATGATGAATTGTCAATAATCTTTCCAAGTAATTTCCGTACTGATGGTTCTTCACAAAATGGTTGGTATGTAGGCAGACTGTTTAACAGAACACTATTGCTGTTGCTGTTCATATAGAACTCCATCTCCAAACGAGCATAGAGGTATAATAATTATAACAAAACCCGTGTTGACTTTACGAGTCCTTGACATATTTTTCTGGAGTCTTCTAATTTCCTAGGGCAATTTATTATATAAAACCCGAGCATTCCACTCAGTCGACAAAGGTCAACATAAATATTTCCGCAGTTTCGCGTCTCATAAATGTGCAGGTCAGCATGCGTGCAGTATTTGTTTCTGTTATTGTAAATGTATAAAAGACATTCCAAAATATACACAGATGGTACTGTCAAAACTTTCAGCTGTCTGAACACGTGACGGCAATCATCTCTAAATACTCAATCATCACTCAGGAATTCAAAGTGATGGAGGAAAATATTTTGTACATAAATTGTATATAATAAACTAAGAATATGTAATCCATAACCAGACCTAGCGTAGTTATTGCTATGTCTTACTTAGAAGGCAGAAATAGTTAAAACATAAAAATTGATGATTTTCGCTACCAAAATAAAAAATAACTCAGAAACTAAAAGCGCTGCAGTTAAATGTCTTGTACATAAATTGTTTATAAGGAACCAAGAATACATCATCCACAACCGGGTCTAGCTTAATTATCACTATATCTTTGCTAGGAAGCAGAAATCGTCAAAATTGTAAAATGGTTATTTTTGTAACTAAAGTCGATTATAAGTCAGGAATTAAAAGTGATGGAGGAAAATATTTTGTACATAAATTGTTTATAATAAAACAAGAATACATAATCCATAACCAGATCTAGCTTAATTATTACTATGTCTTAGCTAGAAAGTAGAAATCGTCAAAATGTCAAAAATTGCTATTTTTGTAACTAAAGTCGATCATAAGTCAGCAATTAAAAGTGATGGAGGAAAATATTTTGTACATAAATTGTTTATAATAAAACAAGAATACGTAATCCATAACCAGATCTAGCTTAATTATTACTATGTCTTAGATAGAAAGTAGAAATCGTCAAAATGTCAAAAATTGCTATTTTTGTAACTAAAGTCCATCATAAGTCAGCAATTAAAACTAATGGAGGAAAATATTTTGTAGATAAATTGTTCATAATAAAACAAGAATACATAATCCATAACCAGATCTAGCTTGATTATTACTATGTCTTAGCTAGAAAGTAGAAATCGTCAAAATGTCAAAAATTGCTATTTTTGTAACTAAAGTCGATCATAAGTCAGCAATTAAAAGTGATGGAGGAAAATATTTTGTACATAAATTGTTTACAATAAAACAAGAATACATAATCCATAACCAGATCTAGCTTGATTATTACTATATCTTAGCTAGAAAGTAGAAATCGTCAAAATATCAAAAATTGCTATTTTTGTAACTAAAGTCGATCATGTCAGCACTTAAAAGTGATGGAGGAAAATATTTTGTACATAAATTGTTTATAATAAAACAAGAATACATAATCCATAACCAGATCTAGCTTAATTATTACTATATCTTAGCTAGAAAGTAGAAATCGTTAAAATATCAAAAATTGCTATTTTTGTAACTAAAGTCGATCATAAGTCAGCACTTAAAAGTGATGGAGGAAAATATTTTGTACATAAATTGTTTATAATAAAACAAGAATACATAATCCATAACCAGATCTAGCTTGATTATTACTGTCTTAGCTAGAAAGTAGAAATCGTCAAAATGTCGAAAATTGCTATTTTTGTAACTAAAGTCGATCATAAGTCAGCAATTAAAAGTGATGCAGGAAAATATTTTGTACATAAATTGTTTATAATAAAACAAGAGTACATAATCCACAACCAGATCTAGCTTAATTGTTAGTATGTCTTAGCTAGAAAGTAGAAATCGTCAAAAATATGAAAAGTGGTAATTTTTGTTACTAAAGTCGAACATAACTGAGGAATTAAAAGTGATGGAGGAAAATATTTTGTACATAAATTGTTTATAATAAAACAAGAATACATAATCCATAACCAGTTCTAGCTTAATTATTACTATGTCTTAGCTAGAAAGTAGAAATCGTCAAAATGTCGTAAATTGCTATTTTTGTAACTAAAGTCGATCATAAGTCAGCAATTAAAAGTGATGGAGGGAAATATTTTGTACATAAATTGTTTATACTAAAACAAGAGTACATAATCCACAACCAGATCTAGCTTAATTGTTAGTATGTCTTAGCTAGAAAGTAGAAATCGTCAAAAATATGAAAAGTGGTAATTTTTGTTACTAAAGTCGAACATAACTGAGGAATTAAAAGTGATGGAGGAAAATATTTTGTACATAAATTGTTTGTAATAAACCAACAATACATAATCCATAACCAGATATAGCTTAATTGTTACTATGTCTTAGCTAGAAAGTAGAAATGGTCAAAATATCAAAAATGATATCTTACATCATAAATTGAAGATTTGACGAAATGGGCATTATGATATTAAATATGTATGTATAAAATTATCCTTTAAATGTTTTTTATTTCATCATGATATCTCCAAACCAGAATCTAGTTGTTGATAATTCCATTGCCCAGTTGTTCGGTGTAGTATCCATAATAATTGATGTTAGTATCTTGAACTTAGATGAAATGTACAGGGTAATTAGATTCATCATTCAGTAGTTGATTCTAGTATCTAGTAGATGATAACGGTATCCAGGATCATTCAATCATCTACTGTATGATTTCATCGTTAAGTAGATAATTCCAGTATTGGTGGATAATTTAAGTACACATTTCTTTTGCGAATAATTAGAAATCACTTGAACGCAACCACAATAACTTCAAGAAGTTTACGACCATAAAAAATGCAATTAAAACTTGCGTAATTAATCAAAAAGAAAATAAAATATGAGATAATGAAATTTTCCTTGTCACAGAACTAATAATTTAAGAAAGAAAAGCATGCTTTTAACTTTAATAATAAAACATCCATTCACAAATCATTTATACCATAAAAGTTCTCATATTTCAAACGTATGCTTCGGTTTCTTTTTCGAGCTAGTAGAAACCTCTTTAAGTATCCATTCAATGTCACATACTCAGTGCGTAATTTCTACGTCGAGTTTACCGAGCGCGAAAGCTTTTCCCGGTTTCGCGGTCGGTCCAATTTTAAAGATAGCCATCGCATAAAGTCACCCGTTCCATTCATAACGACCGTTACGAAACCCGAGGGTGCAAATCTGACGGCGCAATGCTGTGACCTCGAAACGCCATAAATTTCGTTTAACACATTGTGCATTTAGCTACTTTGTAATTTAAAGGCTCGAAGCGTGGCGGCGAGGATCAAATTAGAAATCAGAACGTTTCAAAGAGTTTTTAAATTACATAGTAAAGGGGGAGGTGTGTTTTATACGGTTTTCAATTTGGGTTTGTTACTTTATTTTTGAGTATACTTTCCGATTGGAACCACACAAACAGAATTTTTTAAATCGAACTTGTCGCGAATTCCCGGTTAGTGTGCCACTCTGCTATGCAGTGGGGTATAGGTTTTAAACGCCAATTTCTAGCGCATCCGACCGTCAAACTTTTTCAATTTCAATTTACCACTAGAGTTTAGTTTACAACTACGTATCTACCGTAATGAAATTTATACTCAACTTTCAACTAACATCACAGTATAACCACCACAGCGTACACTGGATCAGTAACTCTCTTTATTTTATTATGACGATTAGTTCTCATTCTTTCACAAGGGAAATATCAGAACTGTCCCTCATCGATTTTGTTGAAATTTGGTACAGCGATAGTATGGCCAAAAATAAGGTTTACGTATTCTTTTATACGTGCTAATAAAGCCCCTGGGGCGAGTTATAAGGGTTGGAAATCGGGGCGAAATATATACAGGGTGTTTCAGGTTTTTGTAGCAGGACTTTAACAGTCGATAGATCTTTTAAAATTAACACAAAAACTTCATATAAACATAGGTCGACAAACGCTTTGTTTTGGAGATATAGTCAACCGATTTCGATAAACAATATCTCATTCGAAAGCTCAATTCTTGGCCAATACGAAAGTGGAAATGCCCGATTCGAAATCTCTCTCGAATTCCGCTAAAACGCCAAAATAATGCGAAGGTACACGAAAATAACACAAAAATGACCTTTTTTAAGTGGTGATAACTCGTAAACGATGTACCCGATGATCAAGACCTATACGTCATTCGATTCGTCATAGTTTCTTCTATCGAAATCACAAAATGCCCGATTTCAATTCTCTCCCGTTAACCTTGTACAGCCCACGGAATGACACCGTGTTCGGCTCGTTGTTTACGCACTTATAAACGACCGTTAAAGTCTAGCCCCCAATATAAAAAAATTAATTTAAACTAAATCGACTATAATAAGAGAACGGTTTGACGAATTTTGATGTTTTATATGTCAATCGATAGCTTTCGCCTGGCTGAATGCAGTTGTCGAAATGCCCGATTCGAAGTATTTAAGAATTTTGATTAAAACACAAAAAACGAATTAATCAAACACATCAATTATCTCCTTAACTAATTGACCAATTTTAGTCATCAACATCTCGATCGAAAGTATGATCTACAATGAATGCGAAGGTGGAAATGCCCAATTTCAAAATTTACTAATTACCTGCGTACAGCCATTGAAATGACCCCGCGAATCTGCCGACTGGAAGTCTAGCCCCCAATAAGAAAAAATTAATTTTGATTACATTCGCTATAACTAAAGAACGGTTTGGCGGATTTTAATGGTTTATATCTCAAATGAAAGCTTACGTCTGGCTGAACGCATATATCAAAATCCCCGATTCGAAATATTTAAGAATTTTGAATAAAACACAAAAAATTAATTAATCAAATAAGTCAATTATCTTCTTTATTATTTGACCAATTTTAGTCGTCAATATCTCCATCGAAAGTATAATCCATGGTAAATGCGAAAATGGAAATGCCCGATCTCTAAATTTGCTAATTAAGTACGTACGATTGTTTAAACGACTCCAGTGACTTTACTGCCTGGAAGTCTTACTTACATAAAAAATAATTTTTTGTAAACGGATTATTACTAGAGAACAACTTAATGTGAAAATGTTTGAAATATTCTACTAATCATAATAAAGTATGTAAACAAACGAACAAAGTAATAGACTGATTTAAAATGTATTTGTACTAAAACAGAAAATCTTTTTTCATTTTTGGTTTTAGTATTTCTACCTTTAGTATAACTTATTGTTGTTCTTACTAGTTTTCTACTGTTCTTTTTCAAATTTTATATTTTTAGCTGTATATAGTTTCACACAAAAAGCGCCCCAACCCATAACTCTGTTGTTTATATTGAAATATAAATAAAGTTTTCAGGGGCAAGGTGCTAGTTTACATTTCTTTCAATTTTTACAATTCTTTTAAAATTTTCTATTATATCCAATTTTTCTTAAACTTTTCCAACTTTTCCTTCAAATTGTGTAATATATTTTTCTCTTCATTACAAAAGTTAAAATGTTTTCTGAATATTCCATAAAAAATAATGTATAAGTGACAATAAAAATAAAAATGTTGAAGAATGTGATAGACAAAATCAGTCCACTCACTGAGTCGTTTAAACAACCGTACGCATTTAATCAGCGAATTTTGAGATCGGGCATTTACATCATTGCATTCACCGTGAATCGTACTTTCGATCGAGATGATGTTGACTAAAATTGTTCAATTAATAAATGAGATAATTAACTTATTTTATTAATTAATTTTTTGTGTTTTATTCAAAATCCTTAAATATTTCGAATCGGGCATTTCGACGTACGCATTCAGCCAGACGCAGGTTTTCATTTAAGATATAAAACATTAAAATCCGTCAAACCGTTCTCTAATTATAGTCGATTTAGTTTAAATTATTTTTTTTATAATGGGGGCTAGACTTCGAGTCGTTAGATTCGCGGGGTCATTTCAATAGCCGTACGCAGGTAATTAGTAAATTTTGAAATCGGGCATTTCCACCTTCGCAAGCATTGTAGATCATACTTTCGATCGACATGTTGATGACTAAAATTGATCAATTAGTTAAGGAAGTAATTGATGTGTTTGATTAATTCGTTTTTTATGTTTTAATCAAAATTCTTCAATACTTCGAATCGGGCATTTCGACAAGTGCATTCAGCCAGGCGAAAGCTATCGATTGACATATAAAACATTAAAATCCGTCAAACCGTTCTCTTATTATAGTCGATTTAGTTTAAATTAATTTTTTTATATTGGGGGCTAGACTTTCGGGCGTTCATAAGTGCGTAAACAACGAGCCGAACACGGTGTCATTCCGTGGGCTGTACAAGGTTAACGGGAGAAAATTGAAATCGGGCATTTTTTGGATTTCAATAGAAGAAACTATGACGAATCGAATGACGTATAGATCTTGATCATCGGGTACATCGTTTACGAGTTATCACCACTTAAAAAAGGTCATTTTTGTGATATTTTCGTGTACCTTCGCATTATTTTGGCGTTTTAGCGGAATTCGAGAGAGATTTCGAATCGGGCATTTCCACTTTCGTATTGGCCAAGGATTGAGCTTTCGAATGAGACATTGTTTATCGAAATCGGTTGACTGGTTCTCTTGTTATAATCAAAATACTATACATGTAAAATCCTATCTAATTGGCGGCTAGAAAAATTGGGGGCTAATTTCGCATAGGTAATTTTTTTAGAGGATATTTAAAGATAGGTACAATAATGTTTGCCATTGAAACAAAGTAGAGAAGTTCCCTAATGTTTTAGTTTATTGTATCAAGTGTCAAATGACCAGTAGATGTTGATCACTGTTAAATTAATTTTTCTTATTTGTTAACGTGTTAAATTCAAGTTTCTCGTTTATTAACGTGGTAAATTGTTTTTTTTCATTTTTTAATTTTTTGTTTGCTGCATAAAAACTTTATAAAATACCGTTTATTTTTCCTAACCAAGAGTTTGCGGATATTCATTTTGTGTATGGGTTTGCAAACAGAAATTCAGCAGAAGTAGCCCTAGAGTATAGGAGAAGATATCCAAATAGAAGACATCCGCATCCTTCTGTGTTTATGAAAGTGCATAGACAAATAGTTGAACAAGGGCTAAATAATGACGGGTAGATCGTAATAATGACAATGTTAGACTGCAAAGAAACTTTAGAAGAAGACGAGTAGTAGTACGACTGTTAGAAGAGTTTCCAATGTCATACGAATTTCTAGGGCGCGTGTTTATCGTAGACATGCTTATCGTTTACAACCCTTGCAAAGATTGCAACCAGGTGATGAAGAACGGTGTGTAACGTTTTGTCGGTGGATTGCTAAAGCATCAGTCAACAATCGAGATTTTTTAAATAATATAATGTGGAACGATGAATCGTTTTTCACAAGACTTGGGATTGTAAACTTTCACAATTTACATGTTTTGGTACCCCTACGCAATTCGGCCACCAAACTTCCAACATGAATTTAGTGTTAACGTCTGGGTAGGTATTTATAATAATCATCTTTTTCCACCACAACTAACCGCTGCGGCATTCTTGTGTTTGGTAGCCATACATGCCAATATGTGGGACGACATTAATTTAGTTTTAACAAGAAAGGCCTGGTTTCAACTTGATGATTGTGCAGCTTATCATGGTAGGGTGGTAAGAAATTGGCTAAACAACTATTTTCCTGCAAGATGGATTGGTCGAGGTGGACCAGTCGCATGACCCCACGATCTGCAGATCTTAATGCTTTACACTTTTTTGTGTGGGGATATTTGAAAGGAAAATTGCATGAGACACCTGTTCCCACAAGGGATGAACTTTTAATGGATTAGGAATGCTTGTGCTTGTAATGATATAAGGCTGTTCTTAAATACCATTACTCGATCAGTAATTCGTCTGTCAGAATTATGCAACAAAATGTTTACCTTTTCAACAATTTCTTTAATTTTTTTCTGTTATTATTTAGATTAAAAAACATTAATAAACTAAAACATTAGTTAATTTACCTACTTTGTGTCCATGGCACACATTATTTTAACTATCTTTAACTATCCTATAAAAACATTGGTCTGTATCGAATAATAAAAAGTGGATTATCTTAAAAACGATAAACTTTAGCGCATTTTGATAAGAGTACCCTTTTTGCTTAAAAAGTACAGAAAACAAGAATTTTTATTCAAAAAGCCAAAAAGTATACTGTCAGAAAAGTTATTGTTATTTTAATCCGTAAAGAATACGTTACAGAGGGCCCTCTACCGATTATAGTAACACGGACTCCATAATCGTCTTTCTCATGCCAAAAAACCTCCGTATACCAAATTTGAAAAGAATCGGTTGAAATACACGTCTAATAAATAAAAATCAATTTAAAAATTTAATTTGAACACCCTGTATCTCCAAAACAAAGCGTGTGTCGACTTATGTTTATATGAAGTTTTTGTGTTAATTTTAAATGATCTATCGACTCTTAAAGTCCTGCTAGAAAAACCTGAAACACCCTGTATATTCGCTTATAGGCTGAAAACGAAAATAGCTGTCGAAATGTGGTAAATGTAAATTGATATTCATTTTCAAAGAGCTTTCCATTAATATATCACACAAATATCTGAGGGCTTCAGGGGGTAAACTACCTACCCCTAGTTTTTTGGAATATTTTAAAAACTACCCTGTCGATTTTGGCGATATTATATATCCTTATAGTACGTTTAAAAATATTAATGACGTGTTTTTTTTATTTGCCTCTGACCATCCCCTGCAAAGTTGTGGGGTATGATAGATAACCCCTTTCCTTAAGAATAATGTGACAAACTGTTACACTTTTGAACAATATTTTGAAGAAAAGCATAAATTAGTTGTAAATTAAGATTTACGCAGTAAATTTCCCACGATGATTTTTTTATACGTTAGGTAGTACTATTGTAAGAACTTACAAGGGTTAGAAGTTTGGGGTAGAAAATATATTTTCGCTAATAACTATTATACTCCTACAGAAAAATGTTTTTTATCCTTATTCTATTTAAATAACACAAAAGTTAGAATAATTATATAAATATTTATTAATAATTAATGAGTTAAAAAGTAACTGACAAAAGAATGGTTGACTATCACAAATTGTATTCTACATTATTAATTTAATTTATTTTTTTTTATTCAATATATTCTTGGCAATAATGAAAATCATGGAAAAAATGTTTTAAACACAACGATTGTTTACACCATGCACAAGTTATAACAGCTATATCTCCACAGATATCGCACGTAGGTTTTTCATTGGAAAAGCAAACCTCCACGGGATTTTCAAACTGTTTTGGTCTCTCCTCTATATAGCCAGATGCAAACCAGGCGTATTTAAAAACATTAATAACTGGTGGGGAAGACAACTGGTTATGCGTTAAGGATTGCAATTTTAAAATATTATCTCGCTGATGCAAATTGACATCGTACTGGTAGAGAATAACTTGATCAGAAAATCTTGCAATGAAATTTTTCCATATTCTAAAACCAAATACATCCACGGGTTGAATTTGACCTGTTGTCCCTGCAGGTATAGACAAATATTTAAACTTAACATCCGATGGAGTTACTTCACTAATAATTTCAGGGCAGTGGCCACTCCAAGAATCCAGTAATAGTAATGATTTGGGTCCGGTGTTTGGGAAATAGACATCTTGTAGCCAATTTGAGCAAAAGTCAGTTTACCCGACTTTGCTGCCAAAACAAATATATTATCTGCTTTGAACATTGTATTTATTACCCTCGGTCCAAACGTACCAGAGGATTCTTTTAAAACAATGAAAAGAGGAGAAACTAGCTTTCCATTTGCAGATATGATGGGTTGAATTGTGTAGCTATGTGTTGTCGATGACACCGACTGGACCACGCAAAATAAATTTAAAAAAAAAACTAAACTAACAATGTAGAATACAATTTGTGATACTTAACCATTTTTTTTAGTTGCTTTTTAACTCATTATTAATAAATATTTATATAATTATCCTAACTTTTGTGTTATTTAAATAGAATAAGGATAAAAAAGCTTTTTCTGTAGGAGTATGAAAATATATTTTCTACCCCAAACTTCTAACCCTTGAAAGTTCTTAGAATAGTACTACCTAACGCATAAAAAAATCATCGTGGTAAATTGCACCAAAATCGACAAACAATTTTCGCAAAAAAAAAAATTTTGGGGTAGTTAGGGTAGTTAACCCCAGCTACTCCTTAATGTCGTATAGGGTGTATTTTACTGCGTAAATCTTAATTTACATCTAATTAATGGTTTTCTTCAAAATATTGTTCAAAAGTGTAACAGTTTATCACATTATTCTTAAGGAAAGGGGTTATCTATCATACTCCGTAACTTTGCAGGGGATGGTCAGAGGCAAATAAGAAAAAACACGTCATTAATATTTTTAAACGTACTATAAGGATACATAATATCGCCAAAATTGACAGGCCAGTTTTTAAAATATTCCAAAAAACTAGGAGTAGTTTACCCCCTGAAGCCCTCATATATGTGTGATATATCAATGGAAAGCTCTTTGAAAATGAATATCAGTTTATGTTTACCACATTTCGATAGCTATTTTCGTTATCAGCCTATAAGCGAATATATATATTTCGCCCTGATTTTCAACCCTTATAATTCGCCCCAGTGGCTTTATTAGCATGTATAAAAAAATACGTAAACCTTATTTTTGACCATACCTTATCGCCAGTGATGTAAAATTACGGTAATTTATAGTTTGTGTAAATTACTATTGTAAATTACGGTTTTTTTTTCTCAAAATTTATTCTCGCGTAATTTAAGAATTTTTTGATAAATTATTGCGGTAACCTTTTTATTATTTTGATTAAAGGACAGTAGAATCTAACTTGATTTTGATTAAATAAAACCTTTATACAAACTGCAAGGGAACATTTAAAATAAACTGTGTAACAAAAACTCTAAATATGAGACAAAATATGAATTCTATGTAATTGAAACAAATATTTCGGAAAAGCTTCTTTCTGTTGCGCACGTTGTTGGTGAGCAATTTAAGATTTCCGTTTGCTACTTTGCTTGAAGATGTAGTGCAACAAAGAGACTTTCACCATATAACAGAATGCAGCTCACCCGTATCCAAAGCTTTCCATTTGAAACCGTTAGAAAATAATTGTTCTTTTGATTTGTAATAGGCAATTTCAGTCATAACTTTTGCTATATTAGATCCATTAACCAGAAGCGGCGATAATTTATTGATATATGTCAATGCTGCAATGTGCTCGTCGTTACTGAGATGTTTTCCCATAATTTTTGGATCTAGTAAATTTGCTGCTAAGTGTAAAGGTATTACAGCCCTATCTCTTCGTGCTTTTAAAAGTGATTGTTTTTACTTCTAAAACTGGGCATTTACTTTGTAGTTGATCATTAAAATTTTGCAAATAGTCAACAACATGAGAAATGCAAGGTTGGAAAGTTTGTACATTTTTCAAAATTACTGAAGTAGGATTTAAAATCGCGTTTAATATTTTCGTCTAGAATACTTGTTACAGTTTCTTCAGTTCACTTTATGGCATTATCAAAACACCGAAAGCGCATGCGCAGATACAGCTAGCTCCTAGCGGTAATTGATAAATTTGTTTGGTAATTTACAGTAAATTACGGTAAATATTTTGGTAATTTACAAAGTAATTTACAAATTCACATCACTGCTTATCGCTGTACCAAATTTCAACAAAATCGGTGAGGGACAGTTCTGATACTTCCTTTGTCAGACATAAATGTTATATTATCTGTTCATCGAACAGATGCAGTGAATATGAGCGCCTATTTCCCCCACTATTATACAATAGCCAGTTTCACACACAAAAAAATACATACATGTAGGATCAAATTCCCCTAAGTACCAGTTACGAACTAGAAGAGAGCGGAAGAAGAGGGGATGCGAGTGTTGCATGTGAGAGTTGGCAGTGTGTAACTAGCAATGAGAGAGAGACATTGATGTTTGACCAAAAGTGGTGTATTTTTGAGGTTAGAAAAAAAGAACTAAATATCGATTTATTGTGTGTGTGTGTTTTATTTTTCTCCCACAACATCCAGTTTCCACATACACACAAAGAAATAAAATAAACGTAACGACAAGAAAAAGAATAAGAAAGAGAATTGTTCTTGGTTGACCTTTGTAAACCGGGCTTACCAATAGAAAAATTCTATTCAAATTTTGCACGTATTTGTGGGAGGAGCTGTAATTTCAAATCGGTGCATCTGTTTGATGAACGAACTATAGTATAAATTAAATTTGTTTGATATTACACCAAAAATCATATTTCTTCTTTAAAAATTGATTTTGATTCATTTTCTAAACACTAAAGTAAAATAAAATACGTTCCATTCCAACTAAGTATGGAATGCGAGGGGGGTTTGGTCGTTTGTTCGGAAAGTTGGCGAACCCATCGACGACGGCATTGTGGAAGTTTTAATGCACCGTTTCGCATTCGCGTGGCAGCCATTCCAGCTGTAAATTTCCCTTGTACGATTCGAGGTACATTGAATAACCGAATAACAGGTCAGAATACGAAATATTTGAACGGAACGTGAAAACTGCAAAATCACAACCATTTCAACGTGTACATACAATTTAAAATCGAACATATTAATTCTTTAAAAATACATTTTTAAGGTAAAAAAGGTTGAATCCAGGTACGATGACCTTCTTGAATAGGATCGTAATGGTGGAATCACAAGAGCATCGAAAATTTTATCGAGGTCCGGGGAGGTGTTACGGAGAAAATCAAGTTTTCCAGAGCTAGATAAACAGGCGTCGTCGTCGTCGCGAGGGACGACGCCGATTTTCAACGTCGCGAAATCGCGTCACGGACCGGAATTCCATTCGAGCTCGACGTGACGCGTCTCGTGATAACATTCTCGACTCGATATTTACGTATTTGCACCTTATTTGTGCAGTCGAAATTGATAACAAGTGTTAGAGAACGTTTTCCTAAATAATATTTTTATTAAATGGATTTCGTTCACATCTAAAGTCAAAATAATTTTATTTTAAATTGTGTATTACTTTATGTAGCTGGTTCAAACATCCGTTCAGGTTGCTTCATACTTTTAGCAATGTTGAAATCACCACCATTATTAATATGTAATCCATGCGACGATAGCAACAAACTTTTACCCATAATTTCCTATCTACTTTCTTAGCTGATATGTTTCTTATTATTAAAGGTAACGAAAAACTAAATGCACCATTACAAAGCTTGATTCTTCTTCTATCTAAAATCAATCAAATCGATAAATTGATACTAAGATTAATAAAAAAATGAAGAACACCGTCCTGTACTTAAAATAGTTAAAAATTACCAAACTTCAAGCCCTTGTTAGCAATTGTTATCAAACCGAATTTTAAAAAACTGTTATCACAGGCAGATAGAGCGCTCATTCAACAATCTTAATCCGGGTTTTCGTTGGTCAATATTTATCGGCGTTTTGCTTAAATCAACCTTAATATACATCCCTACACGCAGAAACGCTTAATTGCTCTTCCTCTAAACAACTTTCTTATTTGATAGGGGGAAAACTATATAAGTATATCTATCTTATCGAAAATTTTACGTTCGATACGAACGTTTTGTACGTTCTTGGTTAAAAACTACTAATGTTATAGATTTAAAAAATTTTCACACTGAACTTTAAAGTTTTAAGTGACACAAATGAAATCAAATTGCGGTATGATAATTCCATCATCAATAGTAAGATCACTCATATTATAGTTATCAAATTACAAGGAGATTACAATGAAACATTGAACGACTTTTATTACCCCGCAAAGATAAAAGTAGTGATTGGAAAAGCCGTGATAAATTACGGAGAAATGTGCAACATAGCGGAAAATGAGATATAACGCTTATTTCATTACATTTCATTTGGTGTTATTTCTACTCAAACAATTTATGTACAAAATATTTTCCTCCATCACTTTTAATTCCTGACTTATGATCGACTTTAGTTATAAAAATAACCATTTTTGATATTTTGACGATTTCTACTTTCTAATAGTAATAATTAAGCTAGATCTGGTTAGGGATTATGTATTGTTGTTTTATTATAAACAATTTATGTATAAAATATTTCCTCCATCACTTTTAATTCCTTACTTATGATCGACTTTAGTTACAAAAATAACCATTTTTGGCATTTTAACGATTTCTACTTCCTATGGTGATAATTAAGCTAGACCCGGTTATGAATTATGTATTTTTGGTTCCTTATAAACAATTTATATACACAACATTTTACTCCATCGCGTTTAGTTTGTGAGTTATTTTTGATTTTAGTAGCAAAAATCATCAATTTTGATGTTTTGACGATTTCTGCCTACTAAGTAAGACATAGTAATAAATAAGCTAGATCTGGTTATGGATTACATATTCTTGGTTTATTATAAACAATTTATGTATAAAATATTTTCTTCCGTCACTTTTAATTTCTGACTTATGATCGAATTTGGTAACACCATTTTTAATATTTTTACGATTTCTACTTACTAGCTAAGACATAGTAATAATTAAGCTAGATCTGGTCATGGATTATGTATTCTTGTTTTATTAGAAACAATTTATGTACAAAATATTTTCCTCCATCACTTTTAATTCCTGACTTATAATCGACTTTAGTTACAAAAGTAATCATTTTTGACGATTTCTACTTCCTAGCTAAGACATGGTGATAATTAAGCTAGACCCGGTTATGAATTATGTATTTTTGGTTCCTTATAAACAATTTATGTACAAAACATTTTATTCCATCGCTTTTAGTTTGTGAATTATTTTTCATTTTAGAAGTGAAAATCATTAATTTTGATGTTTTGACGATTTCTACGTTCTAAGTAAGACATAGCAATAACTACGCTATATCTGGTTATGGCTTACATATTCTTGGTTTATTATAAACAATTTATGTACAAAATATTTTCCTCCATCACTTTTAAATTCTGAGTTATGTTCGACTTTAGTAGCAAAAATCACCATTTTTCATATTTTTGACGACTTCTACTTTCTAGCTAAGACATCGTAATAATTAAGTTAGATCTGGTTATGGATTATGTATTCTTGTTTTATTATAAGCAATTTATGTACAAAATATTTTCCTCCATCACTTTTAATTGCTGACTTATGATCGACTTTAGTTACAAAAATAGCAATTTTTGACATTTTGACGATTTCTACTTTCTAGCTAAGACATGGTGATAATTAAGCTAGACCCGGTTATGGATTATGTATTCTTGGTTCCTTATAAACAATTTATGTATAAAACATTTTACTCCATCGCTTTTAGTTTGCGAATTATTTTTGATTTTAGTAGTGAAAATCATCAATTTTGAAGTTTTGACGTTTTCTACTTTCTAGCTAAGACATAGTAATAATTAAGCTAGATTTGATTATGGATTATGTATTCTTGATTCATTATAAGCGATTTATGTACAAAATATTGTCCTCCATCACTTTTAATTCCTAAGTTATGATCCAGTTTGTTAACACCATTTTTAGTATTTTGACGATTTTTACTTTGTAGCTAAGACATGTTAATGATTAAGCTAGATTTGGTTATGGATTATGTATTCTTGATTCATTATAAGCGATTTATGTACAAAATATTTTCTTACATCACTTTTAAATCCTGAGACTTTAGTAGCAGAAATAACCATTTTTCATATTTTTGACGACTTCTACTTTCTAGCTAAGACATAGTAATAATTAAGCTAGATCTGGTTATGGATTATGTATTCTTGTTTTATTATAAACAATATATGTACAAAATATTTTCCTCCATCACTTTTAATTGCTGACTTATGATCGACTTTAGTTACAAAAATAGCAATTTTTGACATTTTGACGATTTCTACTTTCTAGCTAAGACATAGTAATAATCAAGCTTGATCTGGTTATGGATTATGTATTCTTGTTTTATTATAAACAATTTATGTACAAAATATTTTCCTCCATCACTTTTAATTGCTGACTTATGATCGACTTTAGTTACGAAAATAGCAATTTTTGACATTTTGACGATTTCTACTTTCTAGCTAAGACATAGTAATAATCAAGCTTGATCTGGTTATGGATTATGTATTCTTGTTTTATTATAAACAATTTATGTACAAAATATTTTCCTCCATCACTTTTAATTGCTGACTTATGATCGACTTTAGTTACGAAAATAGCAATTTTTGACATTTTGACGATTTCTACTTTCTAGCTAAGACATAGTAATAACTAAGCTAGATCTGATTATGAATTATGTAATCTTAGTTCATTATAAACAATTTATGTATAAAATACTTTTCTCCATCGGTTTTAGTTTCTGAGTTATTTTTGATTATAATAATGAAAATCATCAATATTAAAATTATCGAGTAGATGTTTACCTTGTTTAAAGTTTCTATAACATTTTTGCTTCTTTAATAAATTTGAAAATAATAGCTAACTAATACTAAAAATTATGCCACAATTTTTATATAATCTTTATTATTATATTATCAGCATAAAACTCCATAAAAAAAACCTATACACCGAGAGATGTTTAAAAGTTTACCTTAACTAAAGATACGAACTTAATTGGTTAATCATAAGAAATCGCTATCTTGCATATTTTTATTGAACAGCCGTGAGAGACGTGCGGGATGTTCTAGTTTTGCCCTAGCACTATGACTAGAACCAACACAAGACCTAAAACATTCGGATAACATAAATAATGCCTGTACTATTATGCTATGTTGTATTGTATGTGAGACAGTGCAAGTGCACAGTACCTTCGTAACTTTGTTGCTGCATTCATATATTGCGAGTTATATGAAATTCTCGGTGTATTGAGAGATTCAATTTGTGTCAATTTTTACGTCAGCTTTCAAATCAAATACGTTAAAAGCTTCATCAAATTTCAATTTACTTTTACATAAAATTAATATTATGAATTTGTTGTAGTCGATTTATGCAAAATTAATTAAATTTTGTCCTAGTTATTTTAATGTTCTCGTCACTGTTGATATTTAAAAAAGAAGTAAATTTGGAACAAATCAAATCCAGACAAAGAGAAGAGAAAACTATAAATAATTAATTATTCCATGTTAATTAAAATATGGGTCTCTATTCCAATTGGAACAGGTGGTATTTTTTCTGTGAAAATGAATAAAAAATAGAGCAACAGCAGAAACAATCTACTCAACCCTAAACAAATTAAAAAAATAAAATAAAAAGGAATCGCAAAAAAAATACAAAAACATGGTAATGCACCTTCATGTGCAATCTATATCGTATACGCCTATGGTACACGAACCCCTTGTTGAATTTGCATTTACCCACCCCTTTTCCAACCCCTAACGCTTGGTTGTCCCATCGTTGAACCCCTCCACGTGTATAGAATACAATGGAAAGCGTTGACGACACATCCCCACATCCTCGTTTAACCCAAGCCTCTTCCTCTATCTACCGGGAAAACAACGAGACCACACACTCCATCCCTTTCAGTCTCTCTTTCTCGTTAACACCCCCGCGCACCTGATGCATTAAATTTTCACGCTCGGACTGCCAAAACGGTACCAAGAGCACGAGCTTTCCTCGGTCGGATGGTATTTGTTTCCGTCTGTACCGTCCACACTTCACGTTTACGTTACATTAAATTAGGTAAACAGTCACCACCCCCCCAATGGATAGGGTTGGAGTAGTGTTGGGGTTTTCATGGGGGTCCTAGTGCCGTTAACGTTGGGACGCCGAAATGGGGCAATTAAACCGGACGGGAATGCAGATGGACCGTGGACCGTTCGTAGATAGTGTGCCTTCGGGGAAGAGCTCGGTCGAGCAATTACCTTTGACCTTTTTATTGCCCCCACACGATCCTCGTTACGCTAACAAACTCTGATTCTTTATCGTTACCCTTAATTTGTGAAGCAAGAAATTGGATCTATTTTTGGGAGACATCGAAACAAAAATTTACTAAATATTTCTATTTTATGACTTTTCATTTAATGAAAAATACTTCCGGTAACATAGGTATTTTAACAGCAACTGTAAATTAAAATGTTGTCGACTGAAATATCTATTTCAAGCATTTTTTAAATTAAAATATATTCCCCTTTTTGTTATTTAAATAGCTCGTCACAGAAATATTGCAAACACAACCACACAAATTAAACAATAAGCGATCCATAATGTTATCATTTTTTTGAAATATGCCCGAATAATGAATTCATTACCCCAAAACCGTTTTTAGCAAATAATTTGAATTGTTGTATTTACTCACACCGAAAGCGTTTTCAATAAACTTGTTTAAATTGTTGTTATGTTATTGTAACTCGCAAACAAACTCCAGGTGCATATTTAATAGCACACCGAAATTAAACTAGCAATTGTGCGCGAAATTAATTTGCGGTTCCAGGATTTTATTAAAAATCGTGTTTTTAAAAACCCCCTATAATAAAATCGTGAATTTCGTTCGCATATATTAATTATGAATATTAGGAAAATATTTCGTATTTTCCCCCATCATTCCACATTCCACATTATAAGCGATACGCAAATATGCTTTATGAAAATCGATTTTACGTCCCTCATATTCGTATGCACGAGTGCGTTTGTTATTATTACCGGTACTAGTCGTCGGATCCAATGACAAACAGCGAATAATAATTTATAATGTTTGCCGAGGATTGCTTATAAAAAAAATTGGATATTAATTAATGTATACGAACGCGAACGCGGTGATTTAATATTGACGGTGTTTATCCGAATACGATTATGAGGTGAATTAATCGTCGTAACAAAGTTGTCTCGATTAATTACGAAATTGATTTTGTTTTTCAATAAATATGAATGTTCTATTTAACTTTATTTAACGTAAACGAGTCTAATTTAATTTATGGCTCTCTATTATATGTTAAACCGTAGATTATTGAATCCCATTTTAATGCATTAAATCCTGATTAGTAGAATTAAAAGCGGGTGTACGCTTATTTAATGGTTTAGTAATGTGATTTTGATTGTGTTTTAAATGATTCATTCAATGTACAGTTCTAAACCCTTTAACACACATCCTGACTATCCACATCCAACAGATTTAACGAAAAAACTTGAATGAATTTTTAATTTTTAACCTTATATGTAAATAAAGTGTGACAAATGAATTATATTCAGTTTTATAATAGTATATTAAAAAACAAGTTTCGTAAGACACGCTTGAAATGCACGAATTCAAGTTGAAAAACGAGTGGCGAAGCCACGAGTTTTTTAATGAATGTGCTTTGAGTCTTATGAAACGTGTTTTTTATGCTATTTTTTGTAATTCGCGTTTTTATTTTTTTTTTAACAAAAATAAAATAAATTTTGACAATGTAGGGAAATAGGTATGTAGCAGTTGGTAACACTTGAAAATAGAAATTTGAATTGACAAGAAACTGTCAAAACACAAAATGTATTCACCGGAAAAAAATTTTTCATGTACACCTCCCAAAATAAGAGAAATTGCTCAGAGTTCAATGTCCTCATCATTGTGGACCTTGTATTCGATGCTAAAAACGTGTTTAAACATCCATAGACAAGAATTGTCACATTGACAACTAGAAAAATTAATGACCCAATGTCACCAACTTGAACTGGTTCCATAAAATGTTACTAAAATCTTATTACAGCATCGGATGCTGTTAGGAGTCTCATTACAGCACCCGTTTGAGTACTGTTAGAGCTTTCACTACCGTCGCGAATTACAAAATAGTATATTAAAAAAACAAGTTTCGTGAGACACGCTTGAAATGCACGAATTCAAGTTGAAAAACGAGTGGCGAAGCCACGAGTTTTTTGATGAATGAGTGCTTTAAGTCTTATGAAGCGTGTTTTTTATGCTATTTTTTGTAATTCGCGTTTTTATCCTTATTTTTAACAAAAATAAAACATTGTAGGGAAATAGGTATGCAGCAGTTGGTAACACCGTAACACTTGAAAATAGAAATTAGAATTGACAAGAAACTGTCAAAACACAAAATGTATTCACCTGAAAAAAATGTTTGATGTACACCTCCCAAAATAACAGAAATTGCTCAGTCTTCAATGTCCTCATCATTGTGGACCTTGTATTCGATGCTAAGAACGTGTTTAAACATCCATAGACAAAAATTGTCACATTGACAACTAGAAAAATTAATGACCCAATGTCACCAACTTGAACTGGCTCCATAAAATGTTACTAAAATCTCATTACAGCATCGGATGTTGTAAGGAGTCTCATTACAGCACCAGTTTGAGTACTGTTAGAGCTTTAATTACCGTCGCGAATTACAAAATAGTATATTAAAAAACAAGTTTCGTGAGACACGCTTGAAATGCACGAATTCAAGTTGAAAAACGAGTGGCGAAGCTAGACTCGGTTATGGATTATGTATTCTTGGTTCCTTATAAACAATTTATGTATAAAACATTTTACTCCATCGCTTTTAGTTTGTGAATTATTTTTGATTTTAGTAGTGAAAATCATCAATTTTGATGTTTTGACGATTTTTACTTTCTAGCTAAGACATAGTAATAATTAAGCAAGATTTGGTTATGGGTTATGTATTCTTGATTCATTATAAGCGATTTGTGTACAAAATATTGTCCTCCATCACTTTTAATTCCTAAGTTATGATCCAGTTTGTTAACACCATTTTTAGTATTTTGACGATTTTTACTTTGTAGCTAAGACATGTTAATGATTAAGCTAGATTTGGTTATGGATTATGTATTCTTGATTCATTATAAATGATTTATGTACAAAATATTTTCTTACATCACTTTTAAATCCTGAGACTTTAGTAGCAAAAATCACCATTTTTCATATTTTTGACGACTTCTACTTTCTAGCTAAAACATCGTAATAATTAAGTTAGATATGGTTATGGATTATGTATTCTTGTTTTATTATAAGCAATTTATGTACAAAATATTTTCCTCCATCACTTTTAATTCCTGACTTATAATCGACTGTAGTTACAAAAATAACCATTTTTTACGATTTTTACTTCCTACCTAAGACATGGTAATAATTAAGCTAGACCCGGTTATGGATTATGTATTCTTGGTTCCTTATAAACAATTTATGTACAAAACATTTTACTCCATCGCTTTTAGTTTGTGAATTATTTTTGATTTTAGTAGTGAAAATCAACAATTTTGATGTTTTGATAATTTCTACGTTCTAAGTAAGACAGCAATAATTACGCTACATCTGGTTATGGATTACATATTCTTGCTTTATTATAAATAATTTATGTATAAAATATTTTCCTCCATCACTTTGAATTCCTCAGTTATGATCCAGTTTGTTAACACCATTTTTAATATTTTGACGATTTCTACATTTTAGCTAAGACATAGTAATAATTAAGCTAGATCTGGTTATGGATTATGGATTCTTGTTTTATTATAAACAATTTATATACAAAATACTTTCCGCCATCACTTTTAATTTATGACTTATGAGCGACTTTAGTTACAAAAATAACAATTTTTGACATTTTGAAGATTTGTACTTCCTAGCTAGACATGGTAATAATTAAGCTAGACCCGGTTATAGATTATGTATTCTTGGTTATTTATAATCAATTTATGTACAAAACGTTTTATTCCATCCCTTTTTATTTTGTGAATTATTTTTGATTTTAGTAGCTAAAATCATCAATTTTGATGTTTTGACGATTTCTACATTCTAAGTAGGACATAGCATTAATTAAGCTAGATCTGGTTATGGATTACATAGTATTGGTTTATTATGAACAATTTATGTACGAATTATTTTCTCCTATCACTTCTAATTCCTGAGTTATGGTGCACTCTAGTAACAAAAATCATCATTTTTAACATTTTGACGATTTGTCCTATCTAGCTAAGACATAGTAATAACTAAGCTAGATCTGATTATGAATTATGTAATCTTAGTTGATTATAAACAATTTATGTATAAAATACTTTTCTCCATCGGTTTTAGTTTCTGAGTTATTTTTGATTTTAGTAGTGAAAATCATCAATATTAAAATTATCGAGTAGATGTTTAGCTTGTTTAAAGTTTCTATAACATTTTTGCTTCTTTAATAAATTTGAAAATAATAGCTAACTCATAGTAAAAATTATGCCACAATTTTCATATAATCTTTATTATTACCAGCATAAAACTCTATAAAAAATACCTATAAATCTAGAGATATTTAAAAGTTTACCTTAACTAAAGATACGAACCTAATTGATTAATCGATGTTCTAGTTTTGCCCTAGCACTATGACTAGAACTAACACAAGACCTAAAACATTCGGATAACATAAATAATGCCTGTACTATTAAGCTATATTGTATTGTATGTGAGACAGTGCAAGTGCACAGTACTTTCGTAACTTTGGTTGCTGCATTCATATATTGCGAGTTATATGAAATTCTCGGTATATTGAGGGATTCAATTTGTGTCAATTTTTACGTCAGCTTTCAAATCAAATATGTACGTTAAAAGCTTCATGAAATCTCAATTTACTTTTACATAAAATTGATTGGCTTAGTAATGTGATTTTGATTGTGTTTTAAATGATTCATTCAATGTACAGTTCTAAACCCTTTAACACACATCCTGACTATCCACATCCAACAGATTTAACGAAAAAACTTGAATGAATTTTTAATTTTCAGCCTTATATGAAAATAAAGTGTGAAAAATGAGTTATATTCAGTTTTATAATAGTATATTAAAAAACAAGTTTCGTAAGACACGCTTGAAATGCACGAATTCAAGTTAAAAACGAGTGGCGAAGCCACGAGTTTTTTAATGAATGAGTGCTTTAAGTCTTATGAAACGTGTTTTTATGCTATTTTTTGTAATTCGCGTTTTTATCCTTTTTTTTCAACTAAATAAAATAAATTTTGACATTGTAGAGAAATAGGTATGCAGCAGTTGGTAACACCGTAACCCTTGAAAATAGAAATTTGAATTGACAATTAGAAACTGTCAAAACACAAAATATATTCACCTGAAAAAAATGTTTGATGTACACCTCCCAAAATAAGAGAAATTGCTCAGTGCTCAATGTCGTCGTCATTGTGGACCTTGTATTCGATGCTAAGAACGTGTTTAAACATCCATAGACAAAAATTGTCACATTGACAACTAGAAAAATTAATGACCCAATGTCACCAACTTGAACTGGTTCCATAAAATGTTACTAAAATCTCATTACAGCATCGGATGCTGTAAGGAGCCTCATTACAGCACCCGTTTGAGTGCTGTTATAGTACTAGTGTAATAGTTTTTATGCTTCTATGTTTAACTTCGTAAACATAGAAGAAGAGTTAGGGGTGGACTCAGATCACTCACCAGTAATTATTACTCTAAATAACAAAGTTATGTAACAAAGAACACTTTTTATCACTAACTAATAAATTCACTAACTGGAATCTATTTCAACAAACATTAGATAATAAAATTTATCTTAATGCTCTTATGAAAACAAACGAAGTCATTGACAAAGAAGTAGAAAAGTTTTTAAAAGAGATACAAAACTCAGCCTAAGCTTCAACACCTATTTTGACACCAAAACGTAAATCTAACATTTATCCTAAATTCATTAACGACAAAATTGCAGAAAAACGGAAAGCAATAAAGAAATGACAAACTAATAGAATTCCTAGTGATAAAATTAAATTAAATAAAATAACAGCCAAATTAAGAGCATTAGAGGATAGCCACAAACAAAATAATAATAATAAACTTTATTGTATCAAAAACAAAATACAAATTGCAAAGAAAAAAAAATCAAGAGAAGCTATGAAGCGTATTGAGCAACACACTGAGATAAGGCAATAGAATTCCTAGTGATAAAACTAAATTAAATAAAATAACAACCGAATTAAGAGCATTAACAGATAGCCACAAACAAAATAATAATAAACTTTATTGTACCAAACACAAAGTACAAATTGCAAAGAAAAAAAATCAAGGGAAGCTCTGAAGCGTATTGAGCAACACACCTCGTCTCAATGCCTTATAGCCTGTGAATCAAACATTCGTTTGAAAAGGCGAGACCTGAAAACCGAGACATTGGCCGTCCAATCCGATTCCATAATGGGGTTATAGGATTTGTAGATATGATAAGAGAAAGATCTTTGAAATAATGAAGTTCTATGGGCAGGTGATACAATAAGACAACGCGTTCTCATTTGACGAGCATTTACATCCCAATTCCTAAATTTAATTTTCTTAAATAAAAGCTTTAGAGATCATCAACATATGGTAAAAAGTAAAGGTATGTAATTCTCTTCTGTTCCTCTTTGATAACCATCCAACATCCACCAACCTATGAGAGACATGATCAAATTTTCTAATGCCACACACAAATCATAAACAATTGTTTAGAATTTTCTGAATTCTACCCCCATCAAGAGCGGTCAACGCTGGATGATAAACTGGAACCATGTAATTAAATTAAGATAGTACAAAACACTCACATAAGTTTCGTCAAGGGGGTATGCCACCTTGAAGACCCGAAAATAATAGGTATTTTTAAAATTTTTTTGCAATCAGACGAAAGAAGTTTTGTAAAAACGGGTTGCAGGGTGTGAATAAGCCACTTTTCTAGTTTTGAATACATATTTTATTTATTAACAGGTATTAAAATTGCACCCGCTAGATGTCGGTAATGTTAGGTTTGCAAATCGTGCAGGGTCAAACTGTGCGCAGGATTTCTCCTAAGGCGTAAGTCGAATAATTAAAACTTGAATACGGTTACTTTAGTAAACTCAAAAACTAGGGAACTACGTAGGATTTTTAAAAAATATTAATTTTTGACGAAATGGTGACGATTTGTCAACCACTGTCGCAAGGTCAACCACTTTCTTGCCACTATGAATAGTTTTTGGTGCGATAGACCATAACGCGACGTTGTAACTTTCATTGCTGTTTTGCGTATATCCCCCTAAACATCTTGTCAAAAGATCTTCCTTTGATAGTTCTTCGTACACAGGTTTCACTGCGTTGAAAACATCATTGCCGCTTGCTGGCTTGTGAGTATACTCATCGATTTCTGACAAAGCGTACGCTTTTTTCCAGGAACACCAACTGGACAATTGTCATGCTTTGGAGTTTCATCTGTTGAAATTTTATGATACAAAGTAGCCCAGATCTCTTTTTTCATGTCCTTCACGGAATCGCAATTTCTGCGAATAACCAATCCATAATATAAGGAAAGTTCATCACTTAATTATCCTGTTAATTTTCCTTTGCCTCCTAATCCGCGGGTGTTTCTTTTTAGGTTTCGTAACCGCGTCCCCATTCGTTTCTGAAAGTGATCGACGCATTCTTTTTTGGTTACTATTACACTGTCATAGGGCTGAGCGTCCATAATACCTTTGAAGGTTTTGCTGTCTCCGTCTCCTACGTAAAAACAGTACTTCAAATTATGGTTTTCTTCGGATCGTTGAAACATCTCTACGACGGAGTCCACTTCCATTTTTCCTGAAGATCCAACATGGTTTATATCACATATTTCTTTATGATCTTCGACCCAATCTTGAAATTCCGCAATATCTTCTTTACCTTTCCAGTAACTACACTTTTCACAAATTTTTGATTTTATATTTGGAATTACCCCTTTGTTCGATAGAAGCCGGCTAAAGTTTTCTACGAAAATGCGTTTTTGTGATGCTATTGTTTATTCAGGTACCCGAAAGCCTACTTCAATAGCGTTTTTGAAAAATGATGTTTTATGTTTTTTTAACTTTTTTTTGTACAACAAGGTCAAAATACCTGCATATACAATGGATAAAGAATAAAACAAAAAGTGGTTACAGAAATCTTAGAATTTCCGGTGAGGTGTGTTACAAAAATCAATTTTTTAGGCAGAAAAACATTCCACAAATGTTTTCTGTCAATGGATTCTCATTCTAGACAGTATAAAGAACACTTTTAAGCAAAAAAAAATCGATTTATTTTTCATTTCACAGGTGGCATACCCCCTTAACATCAAAAGGTAAGTATGCTCTACGTGGATAAAGTACTCTCAGTGCACAATAAGAGTTCCTAACATACTTAGAGATCTGATTAGAAAAACGAAAAGAGTTATCAATTTCAAATCCAAGAATTTTATATTTTTCAAGTACAGGTAGTGGTGAGCCATTCACAGCAATATTAGCAGCCTGAGACAATTCAGCACAAATTTTTTTATACCCAAAAAACATGACCACAGACTTGTCTGGATTGATTTTTAAACAATACTGCAAAGTCGCAACAAACACACTATTAAGATCTCTATTTATATTGTCAATAGCAGGACCAGACTCGGAGGGAAGAAAGGAGGGCACCAACTGAGTGTTATCCGCATAAACATATGGTGTAGTGTTGAATACATTTAAATGAATGACTAGTGTAAATCGAGTACAAAATCGGGCCCAAAATAGAATCCTGAGGAACACCATCAGAAATGAATCTGCTCTGAGATACTACACCACCAATAGCTACACGTTGAGATCTGTCATGAAGATTACTCTCAATAATACTCTGTCAAACAGGGTCCAAACCAAACGAAGAAAGAATATAAAGAAGGATCTCGTGGTTAACGGTGTCAAATGCCCTAATATCTAACAAAACTAGAATTGTAATATTAGCCTTATCAACTCCCGAAATAATATCATCCAAAAGCGCTGTCATGGTAGTAACAGTGCTATAATTTTTTCGAAACCCCGACTGAAAGTCAGGCAGCAAATTAGATGTTTGAATGTAATCATTCAATTGACACTTCAATATCCCTTCCAAGATCTTCGAACAAGTAGGAAGCAGACTAATAGGTCTAAAGTCAGTGTAACTTGATGGGTTTTGATTTTTAGGAATTATAGCGTGTTTCCGGCAATTCGGGAAATGTCCTTCAACGATGCAACAGAACTACAAGTCTACAAAATGGCACATGAGAATTTGTAATAATGTGATATCGAAAACTATGGTTGACAGGTAGTGAAAAATCTGGAGTCGAAATTAGATTTGGATACTTTTTTAAAAGACGTGAATATTTAGTTTCAATGGAAAACAATTTAGGAGATGGTATATTTGCTTTAATTAAAGAACCAGCAGAGACTAATTTAGTTGTAGTATCGATTAATCGGCGATTTTTGATATCTACCAACATTGCAAATTTTTCAATGAAATCAGCTCCAATAATAGGTTTATTAACATCAGCTATGGTAAAAATGAATGGAAAATTTCGTCGCAAATTTAACGATATTAACATCTTTTTACCATAGGTATGTATTGGAGAACCATTTGCAGCTGAAAGAGAAGATTCTGTATCTTTTTGTTGATTAGGAAAAAATTTGCGAGGTATAACGGAAATGTCAGCTACTGTGTCTATTAAGAAATGAAAGTGATTTTGATTATCAAAAATAAAAAGACGCGAACTTATTTGATTAATTGATTTCTTTTTATTGTTATATCCTAACTGATTATCCATTGAAACGTTGGAAGGTTCTTTATATTTTTTATTGTAAAACAGTTTTTTAATATATTTTAAAAGCAGATGTTATTAACAATAATATTACATTTAGGGCCGGTTTATCAATATCTAGTTAAGTCGATTTATCTGTCGGTTAAAATTGTATCTAATAGATAACGTCGACAAATCGTTTATCCACCCGTAGTTTAGGGTTATCTTTTAGATAAATATGACATTTGGATACCCACCAGATTGAAGTACTGGTTAAGGGTTTACCTATTAGATATTGTCAAAAAGATATGCGCGCAAGTTTGGTTGCTTGGTGAAAGGAAATGACATCAAAATCAAAATATAACATAATTCAAAGGTCAAAGTCAAAAATAAATTAAGCTATTGTGGTGATGGAGAAGCAGGAGAAAGTGAAAAGATCCTCTAATTTTACTAAAGCAGAAAAAAACTTGCTAATTGATTTGGCAAACAAATATAAAAATATAATAGAAAATAAGAGAACCGACGCTGTAACATGGAAACAAAAAGATGAATGTTGGGGTAAAATTACTGCAAAATTTAATTGTTGTCGTATTGGAATAGTAAGTAAAAACGTTGAAATAAAACAAATATAAAATAATTTGAATTCATGGCTTTAGCCAAGAACTACAAAACAACTGCGATTGAAATATGATGGGATAAAAAAAGAAATAAAAATTATTCTGCGTACAAAAATTACTTAAAATGCACGGGTGGTGGAAAGCCAATGAAAGAACCAGTTCCATCCACCAAAAGTGAAAAAGAACTTACAGATACAATTTTGTTGTCTGTAACAGGATTTATGAAAAAGGCAAATGCCTTTTCTTTTAAATTAGGTGGTATTTTTTTAAAATTCATTTGTTAGTAATGAATGGTATGGACGTTAATAATATCGATACAAATGTAACAAAGGACGTCACAGAAGAAGACGTTATGTGCCACTGAAAAACATCCGGCATTACAACTTCAAAGTAATTTCCAGGATAACACTTCTTCTTCTTTGGAAACACAAAATATTCCTCCAAACACTATATCAGAAGTAGAGATTACCCCAATCATAGAAGTAATTCTTTCGGAAGTTATTACGCAAAAACAATGTCAAAATGAAAATGAGTTGAGAAGTAAGTCTGATTATGCAGAGTTATGCACGGTATGCACTACGGTGTTACTTGATGCTTATTATACTTACTTTTATAGAATGGTCGAGCCGTAGGAGACCTATTATTAAAAAAAGTTGTAACAAATCTATATCAACGCAATTTGAAAAGTTGGTAGAAAGAAAGGAAAGTTTATTAACAGCACTCACAGAACAGTTCACTAAGCAAAATATTTGGGCAGAAGAAGAGCATAAAATAAAGATGGAAATACTTATCATACAAAAAGAACAAGAAGCCGTAAAATTACGTACACTTCAAATGGAATTGGAAATGGCAAAATTGAAATTTCCACAATATCAATCTGGGGATTAGATCGCCATTGGATTTTTTTTATAATTTGTTATATTGTTATAACTTATAAGTGATATTTGAGTATAGTATTTTATATTTAAATTCAACAAATTCATAGACAACGTATTTGTTAATAAACAACAATCCACATTTATACGAATTCTTTAAATTATACGAATATAATTACGAATTCAAATAATATCTAAATAAAATTGATTATTATGTTATAAATTTTAATTTAAGAGGTTAGGGAAATAATTCGCCAAAAGTTGATTTCTAGCATTTCCTAGTAATTCACCATCTTCTATCAAGGTTATCTACCTCGACAGTATTTACATTTATTCCAGGATCATATGGAGGTATTCCTTCCTTTGCATTTATTGCTATGTTATTTAGCACTGCTGTAGCAACAATTACTGTCATTGCAGTTTCTAGTTTCAATCGGAGCTTGAGTGCAAGTACAGGAAATCTTCTCTTCCACATGCCATATTGCCGTTCCACTGGATTTCTAGTTCTTATTAAAGATTCATTATATAGTTCTTCTACTCTATTTCGGGTATTCAGCAAAGGTGTTACCAAATATTTAGTATTACGATATCCGCTGTCACCCACTAGCAAAGCATTACCAAACTCATTATTTTCAAACCTTTGCTTTAATAATGAATTATCAAAAATGTGTTGATCATGGGCCGATCCTGGCCAACAAGCAACAATATCCAAAATTTTTATATCCACCGAGGACACAGTTTGAACATTCAATGAAAAAAAGCTCTCGATTCCGGAATGTCTCTGCACTCGGTCCACCTATAATTATTATCCACTCATTAATATTAATTCATATGTTTCGATTAAAAGAGATTGCTTACCTGGCGAAATAATGCTAATATGAGTACAATCGATACTGCCTATCACCCGTGGAAATCTAGCTTTTCTATAAAATTGTTCTTGTGATTTCTCTATTTGGTCACCAGTAGGCATACGTAGTTGGACAATATCCTCATCTTCATCGCTTTCTTGTAATTCTTACATGAGTATTTATTGGAGGAATGACAACTCACAAATCAACTTCACAAACTAAAGTCAATTATTCAAATTTGACCAATCATGTTTTATTTCCGTTTCTAATGTTAACACTAAGGGGTACCATCTGTTTTCTATCTTGTGGTTTGCTGCCTGTCGGGTAGAATGTTGCTGTATAAACGCGTCACTGAGGTTATCTGTTAGACAAGTTTATCCATGAGTTGCGTATCTGACAGATTTAACTCGATATTGATAAACCGGCCCTTGTTACATATTTACATAGATACATATTTTTAAGATATGGTTGGCTTTGGATGAAGCCGTTCGATTTAGATTCAAACGCGAGCAATAGTGCGGAATTATAACAAAAAAAGTAATAACCGAAATATGTGTTCCGCGTATAAGTGAACGTTTCCTTTGAAACAAGCAAAATAGAGTTACATTTTATCGGAATATGATGCCAGGCAGAACCGATCTGTAAAAGATGGACATTTCCTATTGGGAATTGTAAACTCTTTGACTACGATTACAACGATTGGATGGCTGATTGAGTTGCATAAACGGAGCTCTATAAATATGGATTTTACCATTCCATATCTCTTGTTGTCTTTGATAATTATCATAAACGATAAGAATTAAAATCGATAATAATCGTTTTAAATGTTTAGTTTGAAAGTAAACTAATCTTAATTTCAAGTTGATTATGCCGATCAAGTCCAATCAGAGCTGGTTGGAATTAATGTGGCCATCCCGTTCCAGCCAGGTCGATAAATCCCAGAAGGTATTCTCATAAATCGTGCTCGCACCACCCAAATTACTTATAGATTCCTTAAGGAGCTAGTTCCGCGAGTTTCCGGCGCGCAAATTTGCAATCCCCCCCGAGATATTTAACCTGCCATTATCTGAGATCAACGAAGCTTTTCAGTCTTAATGTTTCTTCTACTCATTTTGCAGGAATTTAGGTCTTTAGACTCCTTTAACTCAAATTCTAAAATAAATGTCTTAATAATACGAATTCTTACATCACTCTTACAACATTTTTTTCGTCTTTTACAGACCACGAGTACTGGTACGAACAAGCCAGAATTGCAATGAGAAAACGACTGCAATATGCGTCGGACACAAGACCACATGCGAAGAATGTCATTCTATTTGTCGGTGATGGCATGGGAGTGTCCACCGTGACGGCGGCTAGAATCCTGCGGGGACAACGTTTAGGGAAACGGGGTGAAGAGCACGAACTTGCTTGGGATTCGTTTCCGGCTGTAGCTTTAGCTAAGGTAAGGATGAGGAAACAAATGGGCAAACGGTAACGGTGGTGGAGCCCCATTCCGCAATAAACGACTCGGAGATGGGGCAACGCCGCCGACGCCTTCGCCCAAGGCGATAAATAAGCCGGATTTATAGTCGAGAAACGCGCTCGGTACACTGCAGATAAACGCCTACTTCGGGGGCAGCCGTTTAATTTTGATTTAGAAGTTGCAATGACTTCAAGAATGAACCATTTTCAAATTATTCCGGTCTAAATGTGAAGGAAGATAAAAAAGAGTTATGTTATAGTTATTATTTTGAAATGGGTGTTTTCCACGAAAGTGAAATAAAAATAAATGTGTCAATTAGAGAAGACGTGGTTAGAGAAGAACGGGATAAAAATGACAGGGTAAGAGGGTAGTCACATTGCCTTTAGGATCGTAAAGCTTGATTGATCGGGACGTCATTCTTGTAAGGGGTTTTGGCACGAGCGGGGTTTCGTTTAGAGGTCGTAGGAAATTAGATTATTTTCTTCTAACAGATGGCGTCGAAAATATATCTAATAAACGTTTGGATCAAAAAAAAATAAATAAAAAAATTAAATAAATAAAAATATCATAAAAATGTAAATATTTATAAACCACTGTTTTGGTGATGTAAATCACTTTTGAGGTGATAATTCCCACGATGTGAATATACCTAGAATAATACAGGAAACGTTTCAATTTTTTTTTGGTTGCAGCAGCTCCAGTTTTTGCATATAAAAGGTCTGTTTACCCACTTTGGAAGGTAGTGTATACATAAGGGAGCAAAAAACCCTATGAATTTTAATCCGCCGACGGCGACGGCGGCACCGCATGCCAAAAATAAAATACAAAAAATTCGAGGCGAGGGTAGAATATAAAAAAACCACATTCCACGTTTATGCAATTGGAAATTTTGAGGTGTCCTAAAATAAACGTAAAAATCGTTTCCATTGTTTTTTGAACAAAATAAGGAGTTTCTAACAATTTGGTCTGATTTTTCATTCTGCGGCTTTAAATATTTAATTATTTTATAAATATTTCAAGCTAATGAAGAGCTATATATGTACAGGTGTCCTAATTTCGATGTCCGCATAGGCTATCTCCGAAACTAAAAGAGATACAAAAAAAGTAGCTTACATGTCATGATCTCGTTTTTCGAGAAAATGCTAATGCCCAAAAATCCGAACAGCTATCGTCTTTTGTTTTCGCCCTATCGGCAAAAAGTGAAAATTTTGCGAAAACGACAATCGCGAATATCTCACTTATTATCAACGATGGAGTATTATAAATAAAACATTATATGGGCAACTTTTTACGAAGAATTCAATGGCGTAGGAAGAATTTTTTTCCCTATGACCTAAAATAATTTGTTATTTTCTTCTGATAACACATATATATATAGTTTGTGGGGTATATTTCTTATAGTTATAGAATAATTAACAAAAATTAATTTTGTTCTACCTAAAACTAATGTATCTATTTAAAGGTTAATGTTGCCATGGTGATTACCATACATACATACTATGATGGAATATAATGCATAGTAGAAACCACGAGAGCTGGCAGTGACAGATCGCTTAAAAATGGTATGAATCAAGATATGGACGTACGACTTAGATTATTTCACCATATACATTTAAGTGTAGGTTATGTTAGTAATGGAGGTTATATGTCAAACATTGTCAAAGATATTATTTAATGATTTTCCTTTCAAAGAAAACATTTTCGGCTTGTGAAAACACTAACAGATTCATGACAACGCTCACAAGACGTTTCGATTTGAGGTTATAATTATAGAGTGACATCCCTTAGAAGAACAGACATACTTTTTCGACGTGGCCATTTGAATTGTACAGCAGACATATTAAACTAGTGCTATCTCTTTCCAACACACATTACTCTCTAGCGGTTTGTGAACTACGTATGGCATTTGTAAGAGCGGAAAATGATGATTTACTGCCAGCTCTCGTGGCGACTACTATATCAATTTCTTTTTGTCTTTCTGAAACTATTGCATGTATTTAAAACTTAACTGTTGTTATGGTGATAACCATACCATCATGGAAGACATTGTATCCAATTATTGCCAAAGTTTGCATTTGAGACATATTTAATGGCAAATTGTCGACCAAAGGCTCAATGTGCTGCCTAAATTGAGGTATTTACCTTAGTTTAAGTTTTTATGGTAAATACTATATGCCAAAATTCTATTATCTAAAAGGGCATACCATACATTGAAACCTAATCTTCTTTGAACACTCAGAGACTTCATCCGTCCAGATGACATTTTGAATAAACAGCAGATTATTTAATTTTTCTAAATATCATCTACAAAATTCTAATCTTAGATTGACATCTCCGGCACGTAAATAATGAGTTAGCCCCGCTTTGTATGGTTTATACTTATTTTTCTTTCACATTCGGGAGCAGCGGCTTTTGGGTCAGACGTCTTGTTCAATTTCTCTGCAAGATGTTGATGAATTTATCGCAAGTGAAGCCAACACATTGACTTCATCCTCTTGCCGGTCATTTTGGTATGTTTTCGCACGTGGTTTGGGGAAGGACCAAAAATCTATTAAATTTTCTGCTAACCAGCTGAAGATTGTGAAATATAATTCCGCGGCTAACGTCGCATTCTTGTCTGATAACATATAGCAATCCATCATGTTACAGATTTCATAATTTTCGAAATTCATTCTAAAGTTTTATTCAGTTTTGTTATACTTTGACACTTAACATGCTGGTGCTTCGTACCAGCACATAATGCCAGAGTTGTTATCAAATTTTTAAATACAAACATAAACAATTATTTGATACATTATGTGCCATCATAGTATGTATGGCTATCACCATAGCAACATAACTTTTAAATACATACATTAGTTTTAGATAGAACAAAATGAATTTTTGTTAATTATTCAATAACTATAAGAAATATGCCCCACAAACTATATATATTTGTTATCAGAAGAAAATAACAAATTATTTTAGGTCATAGCCAACTATGGTTTCTATTTAATAATATTTAAAAAAATAAAGTTACGTCTAAAATCTCGAAAATAAAAGATGGGAAAAAAATTCTACCTACGCCATTGAATTCTTCGTAAAAACTTGCCCATATAATGTTTTATTTATAATACTCTATCTTTGATAATAAGTGAGATATTCGCGAATGTCGTTTTCGCAAAATTTTCAGTTTTGCCGTTTTGGGCGAAAACAAAAGACGATAGCTGTTCGGAGTTTTCGGCATTAGCATTTTCTCGAAAAACGAGATCATGACATGTAAGCTACTTTTTATCTATCTCTTTTAGTTTCGGAGATAGCCTATGCGGACATCGAAATTGGGACACCCTGTACAGCGTCAACCAGTTCAACATTAAATGTTATTTCAATTGATGTTTTTGTGTACTTGGACACTTTTTGTTGGTCTTGTAAGTATTTTTTGATTGTTTTAGTAATATGTTCTGTTATCGTCTTAATTCCTAGTTCTTCATGTATCTGCGAGTTTCTCACAAACCATGGGGCATCTACAGACATTCCTATAATTTTATTTTGTAGCACTTGAAATTTCTTAATATTCGATTTAGCAGTTGAGCTCCACATTGGGCATGCATCGGTTATTACAGATCGATCTATTATGTTATTCGATCTTCAGTTTCGATTCTTTGATGATGGGATAAAGTTCTTTCAGTCTTGCATATGTTTCGTTTAATTTTTATTAATATGGTACTTTGCAATATGGTAATTCTTGTAGGGCCGTTTTTATTGATCTTCCCAGAGTATATGCATGCTGGTTTGGGTGCAGCAGAAACCTTTCCAGTGTCGTTTCTCTTATATATCTTTCACATAGTCTTTCAAGTACTTTCCCGACGAATGAGGAAAGACTGATCTCTTCTTCCAGGTTTGGAGATGAAGAGTACATGTACTTCTCTCCAGGATAAGGGAACATAGCGGAATGCTAAGCAACCTTTGTATATGTTTATTTGGTGTGGTAGTAATTCCGCCATACACCACTGTAGTAGCGCACGTAGAATATCATCAGGACCGGCAGATTTAAATGATGAAAAGGACTCTATAGTCCAGCCATCTCTGGTTTCAGCCACCACAAGATTAGCTAGCCTCCAGTTTCTTCCTCCCATATCCGGTTGTTGGTAAAGATACATCCTGAAAAATGAGAGGTCATTAGTAAACCTATACTTTCTATAGGATTGGCGGTGTAATTGCCGTCCAAGTCTTTTAGGATTCCTATAGCCCCCTGTAAGTCCTTGATGAACACTTTTGCTAGCCTTGCTCTTCTAGTGTTAGTTCTAGTTTTAGTTCTAATTTTAGTTCAACGTTCAAAAATCAGTTTCTCAAAAAGTTTACCCATGGTAGGAAGCAGGCTAATAGCTCTGTAATTTTCGATTTCACGATTTTTTTTGTCTGGTTTCCTATTTCAGCTTTTTTCAGGCAAAAGTGTTTTCTGGATGGATTAATGTTATAATTGGTTCCCTTGTTTTGATTAATCTTTTAGTTGTTTTCCACATTCCTGAATCATTGGTCGTTAGATTTTTGATTAAGTTATTGTAAGAATCTATTCGATGTTAGTTCATTTTGTCAGTGATTTGATGTGTTAACTGGTTTGGTTTTCTCTTAATTTTTGGGTGTCAAGTTTTCTGTCATCTTCTTCTAGTACGTCTTTTTTGGTTTATCATATCAATTATACAGGCTGATTCAAAAAACCGCTGACAGACTTCTAGGGCAGGTAATACATCAAAAATTAAGATGAAAGGTCTTAATATACATGGGGTCGCAAATGCCTCCTTAACGAAACATAGCGGGTCAAAGTTTCTTTAAAATTAAACATTATCTGCAATAAAAAGCCCTTTTTTAAAAAACATTTTCAACTCCACTGCTAACTTTGTCAAACGGGCAGTATTTTCGTGTAATTATCTATCAATTGGTCTTTTACAAAACTTTGATTAAAGCAACAGTTTTTGATTGAATTAGCAAATTTTCTACAAACGTGTTTTTCTTAAAAACTATTGCTTTATATTATATTTAAAAAAAAGTGCTTTTTATAGCAGATAATGTTTAATTTAAAAAAAACTTTGATCTGCTATATCTCGCCAACGAAGCATTTGCGACCCCATGTATATTAAGACTATTCATCTTAATTTTTTATGTATTATCTACTCTAGAAGTTTGTCAGTGGTTTTTTGAATCAGCCTGTATAAGCAGGAGGAATGTTGTAAATAGGATTAATGTTTGTTTTGGTAGGCTTAATACTAGTGCGTACTGATGTAGTTATTTTATTGGTAAGAATCCTCAGCTTGTTGTCAACTTCGGAGGGTTTAGCCGTCTTGAGAGACGTGTCTAATCCCGAATGTTTCTAGTTCTAGCTTTAATGTTAGTTCTAGTGACAGTGCTACGTAGCGCTAGTTAGCACTAGCTATCATTATGTTGCATATTTTCATTGAAATAAAACTACAACTAACACTAGACTAATAACACTAGACTTTAGTTAAACCCTAATCTTTCTAGTTCTAGGTCTAGTGTTAGTTCTAGCTTTGCACTAGCACTATCACTAGAACTAATACAAGACCTTGGACTAGAATTATTCGGGTTTAGCCGTTTTGTCTAAATCCTAATGTTTCTAGTTCTAGGTCTAGTGTTAGTTCTAGTTTTGCACTAGCACTATCACTAGAACTACTGCTTACAACATGGGCTTTTAAGTTACAAAGTCGTATTAAAAACAGCCCGATATATTTGTTTATGGTTAAATACAGTCGCTCCTGCCTCAGCAGCATAGCTGAGTACACTCAACTGCTTCGGCTTTTTAATAATAAATTTCTATTAGAAAAGTTGTTGAACCACTGCCAACATTCTACGTTTATGGAATTGAAAATTTGATATATCCTAAAATAAATATAAAGAAAAACTTTTCGGTTATTTTTTGAACAAAATAAGGATTTTCTAACAATTTGAATTCTCGGACGTCGCAGGAAATATTTCACGGTCCGATTTCTCGTTCTGCGGTTTTAGAATTCTGTAGGGAAAAGTACAAAAAATCATCGCCGTCCGGGGAGACTTTCTTCAAGGATCGCAACTTTCTCGAAGTGGGTCGTTGCAAAAAGACCCACTTGACGTTTTTCTTTCTAAACCCCTCCAACGATTTTTACGACGACTTTGTCTCGTTTCATTTATCATATTGTTTTGTAAGAAAAAAAGACATTTTAATAATATCTCAACTTTTTATTTTCTCAAAACGTTTTCATCTCAATTTTAGTCGTATTTTTTTTTTTGGTACAATGAAAAGATAAATAAATTATGCACACAATGAAATCAGAAAGTTGTTTTTATAGCCATAAATATGGGTTTTTATTTTTGAGTCAGCAGCTTTCGCGAGAAAGGTTGTCGGTAATTTCCGGTTTAAGAGGTCTTGGCAATGGGGGGATTCGATCGTCCTCTTTGGCGAAACTTAAAAGGACGTCGGGGGTGTCGTAAATCAAAAGATTGAATACCGTCGTCGGTCGCATGAATGCGGCGCAGCAATACGGCGCGACATTCCGGAATTATTCCGGTTCAGAAGAATAAGGTGATGAATGCGGGCTTTGTGCTCGCGTTTACGCCGAGGAAATCGTCCGAAAGACATTTATTTCTTCATTGGATTTAAGAAAATTAATCCGAAATTTACAAATTATAATTTATACATTCTTTTTCAGACTTACAACATGGATGCTCAAATTGGCGAATCATCAGCTTGCGCAACAGCCCTTCTTTGCGGTGTTAAAGCAAATTTTGAAACGGTCGGATTGGATACTAGAGGTCGATTTGAGAATTGCTTCTCGAGTTTTTCCTCACGAGTGTCTTCTTTGATCGATTGGGCCCAAGAATCAGGTGAGTTCTGCTACAAAAGAGTTTTGAAAATAGAGCGTTTAAAAAGGCGCAACACACCCGGAAATTGCGTGTCGTGCAAAAAGATATAACGGATAGATGGGAATCGTGGCGTTCTTTGCGGGAGTTTGTATCCGGAAAAGATGTCTGATTCTTCTTTCGCTCGAATTCTCGATCGTATCTGATAGGAAATGCACATCGGATACATTTCGCGTACGTCTCGAGGGTAAAACAATTTATATTCAAATTGGAATGTCAAAATTTGTTGTGTACTACGAATCCAATTATGGTTGGGTTATTTAAGAAATCTAGACAAAAAAATGTTCATCCTTTAGGGGAAACTTTTGTATATACTCTTTGCAAATTACGTATAATTTATCCGCATTCTCCTCGGTGACGACTCGAATGTCTTGGTTTATTACCCGAATGAGATTGGCCATTACCTGGATGGGAACCGTCATTTCAGCGAGGTACATCAACTTGATTACTCCTTCAGCTTGTTTTGGCGGTTATTTTTTTGGGCTGTAATAATCTTCCTAATGGACGTTGAGGTTTATTAACAACTATTCTTCTTATTGCGTACCGATAAAATTTTCACAAAATTCGTAATCCATAAAGAACTATTTTAATTATAATTTATAATAATTTTAATAGAATTGTATTGTTGCACCGAGAATTACATTTTTTTGTCTTTGTTCCATTTTATGTGTAATAAAAACTTAATAAATTAATTAAAGTGCTTTGTTAAATATGGAAAGAAAGAATGTTTTAATGGTATAAAAACTTAAAGTGTTAAAAAATTGCATTATTTCATTTTTTGTTCTAAATCCATGTAAAATATGGATTAAGGTGGATTAAGAGGGGGTGGAGAATTGGAGGGGGCAGAGGATTTTGAGGAAGTGAAAGAAGGATTGGAGGAGATGGAGGAAATTGATATGGAGGCAGTGGTGGAGCTACCTTTAACGAAGTACCCCAAACTGTAAATATCCTCATTCCTATTCCACAACCGGTAACCACAACTCGTCCAGTTCCAATTCTTCAACACATCTATATTTCAGTACCACTTCAAGTACCAGTTGCATAGCACATGGTTCCAAGTCGTGTACAAATTTCAGTAAAAAGAACAGTACATGTTCCTGTTCTTACTCAAGTGAAAGTCCCAGGTCAACATATACAGAGTTGATATAGACATGGTTGATAATTAAACTAGTAACACCGAGCATAATATATCTATTAAGTCAAGACGAGGTCTTGACGCAGATTTAATAAAGACTGCATAGAGATTTTATGTAATCTTAAAGGAGTTGTGGTACACTCTTAGATGCAGTGTTGATACCGGATCTCTATTGATATATCTGACTTGATGGAGACTTGATGAAGTCTTAATTGTAAAATATAACAAAATTTTAAGAGGTGGAGATTTACACGGTATAGGTGAATTAAAACGGGGTCGAGGATTTGGGGGAGGTGAAAGAAATATTGGGGGAGGTGGGGGAGGATTTGAAGGTGGAAGAAGTGAATATGGAGGCAGATTTCTTGATGGAGATTACGTACAGACATGGTTGATAATTAAAGTAGTGCTACCGAGCATAATGCATCTATTAAGTCAAGATGAAGTTGTATATAGGAGACATCAAAAACTTGACACAGATTTAATAAAGACTGCATAGAGTTTTTATGTAATCTTAAAGGAGTGTCTCAACCAGCGATTCATCATCAATGGGCAGTTTTTGGAGATAAAACATTCTTTATAATATGACATGGTAACGTATCGAAAATGTCAAGACATTTGTGATTTTTAAACAGAATGTTGCCATTAGTTCAACAATATAATAGTTTCTGCTGTTCAAAATTTTATTTTCAACTTGTACCTTACTCTTTATTCTGAAGATGCCTGCTAGGACAGGCGAAACATGTAAATAAAGAGACGTATTATATTTAATACAAGATTTTTTATTAACCTGTAAAAGTGCAAACCTCACAAAAAACCTTTGTTACCTCTAAATTAAAAAACTGGTTAAAAAATGGACTACAACATCAACTTCGACTACATAAATATAATTTAGTTGCCTCTTGAAATAGCGTCAATTATTTATGATGTGATAAATAATCCACCAGAAAGAGATTTATATTCTTTTCTGAAAGGAGTTTTGTTAGAAAGACTTTCCCTTTCAGAAGAGAAACGTTTCAATGATCTCCTGTTTGGTACTCAGATGGGTGATCAACGCCCATCTGTCTACTACAATGGCATGTTATCGACAGTTGGTGGCTCCTCAGCGTAAGTGAGAGGCTACCACGAACTATTTCGGTTGTTTCGTTTGCCTCAGGCAAGGAAGAAGATAAAATTTGGGAATCATTATCTTCTAACCGCTCATCTCCTTTGCCAATTGCTGAAGTAAGATCCAAATCGCTCATTAACAATCCAACATCATCGTCACTTTCAAATTCTACCATAAATAATAATTCAGAAATTCTTAAGACATTGCAAGATTTTTCTAATTTTTGTCGGCTTCTATTACAGAACATTACACAACGCCAAATTTCCATTGAATTACTGGTCAATTCCATTAATCAACGTTAAAATAACAAAAATGGTCCTCGTTGTTGTTCACATTATAATTTTCGTCACGAACGTTCAAATTCTGGCTCACGCCGTCTTTCCAGAAATCGTCAATCTTCTTTTTCCATTTGTACATACCTCATATACATCCATTGAGTCAAATACAAGGTTTCAATCTCCACTTGCACGGATGTAAGATATTTTCAAAGATAGATTTAATCATCTTGGCATATCACCAAATTCTAGTTCATGATGATGATATTTACAAAACGGTCATCACTACCCCTTTTGGTTTATTTGAATTTAGCAGAATGCCTTTTGGTCTTCGAAATGCTGCTTAAACTTTTCAGCGTTTCATTATCGCAGTTCAAACAGGTCTCGACTCATTATTTGTATATTTAGATGACATACCTTCGTTAGACTTCCTTGGTCATCATATTTCATCTGACGGTATTCGACCATCAGATTCACGAATTAAAGCTATTTCTGATTTTCCAAAACCTGTTTCATTGAAAAGTTTACAAAGGTTCTTAGGCATGATAAATTTCTATCACAGATTCATTCCTAATTTATCAGAAACATTACCTCCTTTGTATACTTTATACAGATTGGTCCATTTAATGTGAGACAAGCGATTATCTCGAAAACGGGTTCTTTTACATAAAAATGAACCAAATAAAAGTTGTTCTGTGCGAAGGGAGAATCCATATGACGACAACATTTTTTGACCTTGACATTATTTTCAATGAGCTCAAGAATGAGCATTCGCTCGTCTGATGTAAATCGGCAATAATACAACGGCAGTTATCAAGCGCTTAACTCCTATATGTATTACAAATAACATCCACACCGTTGCCAGTTTTATGGAGGTGATCGCAAGCAATCGCCATCCGAATCATAGAAGAATTTTGAAATAAATTTGTCCTAGGAATGGGTGTATGAAAAATGGTCTTATGTCTTAAAGATCGAGGTGGTATACGTATATTCACACAACCCAACAAGACCGAAGAGGCACATCTATTACTGACAATCTTATAAAATGTCAGAGCATCGTTACATAAGCGGCGCTGGTGGAGTGGAAGAAGTTGGGAAGAGCTGCACGCAGAATCGTAATCCTTATAGTTTCTTTTGAATTCTTTCGATTCTGTTTATATAAGTGTGATACTGCGGATTCCAAATGGTAGTGCAAAAATTAAGTATACGCTTTTGAAAGAGTCTGTGGACCTTATGACAAAGCCCAACATTCGCAGCGCCTTTCCAACCACTCCATCAACGTGACCACTAAATGTAAGTTTATTGTCAAAAATGACCCCAAGGTCTTTAATTTGAGATACTCTGGGTAAAACATAGTCACCCAAGCTGTAACCGTATCTGATGACACTCGAACTTCTTGAAAAAGATATAACGTTACATTTGATAGGTGTCATAAAATTTTCATTGCAATAGAGTTGTGGTGCATTAATGTCACGCTGGATTCTCGAGTGGAGAAGATATTCGTGCAAACAATTTCATATCATCTGCATACATTAAGCAGAAGTTGGAATACTATTTAAGAATGCTCAACAAAAAAATCTATACGAGATACATCGGGTGACCTGGCTCGTCGGAATACCTTTCGAAAGAAATCTAAAAGGTTCCGCCTTTGTCAATTTGATAATAGAATAACGCATAAAAACAAGAGTTCGTGGAACTGCTTATGTCGGCATTTTCAGAATATCGCTTTCAGAGACTTAATTAGTTGAATTGTTTTAAAATGTAACAGGTAAAACTAAATTTGCATAAAAACTGCTTGACAACAAATTCTGAATTCATTCCTTCGTTTTACATTAAGGGAGAGTGTTTAAACTAAGTCATTAAATCATGAATACTCTAAATGTGGCAGAAAAAGTCGAATTGATTTTTATTTATGGAGAAAGTGACAAAAAAGTTGTTGATAGTATAGCTTTATAGCGAGAACGTATTCCTGATCGAAATACGCCTTCGAGAAGTACCTTTTACAGATTTGTGAATGATTTCACTAACACTGGAAATGTGAGCAACTGTAACTACGGCAGAAAAGGAAATTGCGGTATTAGCTAGCGTTGAGGTAAATCTTCAAGTTAGCACTCGACTACTTGTAATTAACGCCGGAATATCGAAAACCAGCATTTTAAGAATATTAAAGCGCAACAAGTATCCACATTTCATTGCATCAACAGCGTTATGGAGGTGATTTTGAAAATCGATTAATATTTTGTCAATGGGTACAAGAACGAATGCGGTTGGACGTTAATTTCTTTGGTAACGTGCTATTCTCGGATGAGTCTACTTTTACAAACAAAGGAAAAGTCACTAGACATAACATGCACTATTGGAGCGTTGAAAATCCGAGATGGTTGCGTGAAGTAAAACATCAAATTGGTGATAAATTGATCGGTCCATACTTTATTGATGGTATGCTGAATGAGGAGAAGTACCGAAATTTTTTAGATGATGTCTTACCAACGTTACTTGTACATTTGAGCAGGGAAGAAAGACAAAGTATGTAGCTGAAAAATGATGGGTGTCCAGCACGAGAAGCTTTAGATCGGGATTATGCCGGGCGATGGATTGGAAGGGGAGGTCCAATTTCCTGGCCTACCAGATCACGTGATTTAACACCTTTTCATTTTTTTTCTGGGACGCCCTTAAGGATAATGTTTATTGTGAAGTACCGACTACGCCTGAAAACATGAAAGAGCGGATAAGAAATGCATGCATAAATAATAATAATAATAATAATAATGCCTTTATTAATAAGTCTTCTTTATAATAATACACTCTTAGAAAATAGACTTATTTTCTGGACGAAGTTCAGTTTGGTTATTAACCAACTGCTTTTCCACTTAATCCAGAATATATAGAAAATATATATATAAAGCAAAAATGAGAATGTTTTTAACAATACTAATAAACAAAATGAAAAAAAACAAAATAACAAAATACGACGACATGCCAGTATAAAGCGATACATTAGTAACTCAGAATATAATAAAAAAACAAAAATCATGATGACTCAAGCAGGAGGGAGGATTTTAGTTTACTATTGAACGAAATACAGTTCAATCCTATAAGGTTCATCGGTAGATCATTGTACGTTTTAGCTATCTGGTAGGAAAAGGATCGGTGCGAGGCGATCTTTCCTCCTTATATTAATGTTATGGACATCGCTTCTGAAAGACAGGCGTTGCAGCAAGTAAGGAGGCCGCTGACTTTTAATAATTTTATAATAAACGCAAGTTGCAGTTTACGTCTGTTCTTCATGTTCAACCACCCAGTCTCTGCCAACTTATGGCTAATATTAAGACCTATTAATCCCTATGGGCATACAAGAGACGCAGGGCGCCATACCCACCCCTCAAGCACCTGGCCACATGCTCCTCAAACCTCAACTGATGATCCAATGTGACTCCTAAAATTTTTATATCATCAGAAACAGTAAGAGGTTCGCCATCCACCACCAATTGACCGGATATCAAAGGCTTAATCGCTCTCCTTGTGACACTACCGCAAAACAATAGACTTAAATGGATTTAGCACAAGTTCATGGCGTTTCGCAACATCAGAAAATAATGCTATATCTGAGATAAATTTTATACAGGCATCAACCCAATTATTTGGATTAAAATTCAGCAGAAGCTGTGTATCGTCTGCATACAAGTGAATCTGCGAATGCTCAAGAACCTGGTCAAAATCAGATGTATAAATAGAGAACAATAGTGGCCCCAAAATGGACCCCTAAGGGTCTCTACGAGTAACAGACAGAGCGCTCGACACTTGATTATTAATCTTCACAACCTGAGACCTGTCCGACAAAAATGACTTTATCAAAATTGCAGCTTGATTTCCAAGACCAAAATAATTAAGTTTAGATGCAAGTATATTATGATTTATTGTATCAAATGCTTTGGTGAAGTCCAACGATAACAAAAGTGCGGCTTGCCCGGCCTCTCTAGAAGCAAATACATCATCAGTAAGGTTCAATAAAGCTGTTGCGCAGCTGAAACCCGAACGAAACCCAGATTGTTGATCTGGCAGTATACTATACCTTTCGCAGTGTGCTCTATGTTGCTTTTCCAAGACTCTCTCTAAAATTTTTGACATTACTAGTAGGATACTGATCGGTCTAAAATCCCTTAGGGCAGAAGGGGAAGATACTTTAGGTAACGCAATTACTTCAGCCATCTTCCAGGCATCCGGAAAAACTGATTGATGAAATAGTAGCCAAGAAAACCTTTTAAGATGTAAAGAATGTTTTAGTAGAAGGGTTAATAAATGTTTTGAACTGGGTGGGGAAATATTTTAACATTTATTATAAATTTTATACTTGTTGTTGATTAATACTAATTTTTAGTTCAACTTTCATTTGGTTCATTTTTATGTAAAATGAACCGTTTTCGAGATAATCGCTTGTCTCAATGTCAAACCAAGAGTCTTAATTCTAAACTAATTTGTCTTGATTGAGACACAGTGAAGTCTTGATGTAAAGATGATGTAGATGGAGTTATTTAGATGCAGAATTGACAGAACGATTAGTTTAAAGTAGTTTTATAAAAATATTTTCCGCGTTGTTAAATTTCAAAAGTTTAATTGTTCCCTAAACAAAACGTTTTTAGATAACGCCTGCAGCAATAAACCGGTTAAAACATAAGGATGGCAAAAAGGGTTGGATGTTGGATGGGTACAGAGAATTTTTAAAACAACGTTAAAATTTTACGCCCCACTAAATTCTTTATTTTTCGACATCGCGGTACTACGCAGAAGAAAAAACGCCTCACCCTTTTACGACGCGACGGAAGAAATTTTATTGTCCCATTCGCGTTTCATTATTTTACAAACCGCCGTTTCTTTTATTACGCGCCGTCGGTGCCAAAACCTTCAAACACTCTCAAAGAAGAAAACCGTAAACGGAAGACGAACAATTTCAATTTATCGGTTTTCGATTTCTCGTAAAACTTATTATTTATTGGGGTTAAATTTAATAATACAAAGTGAGATGAAAGGAATTTGATACAATTAATTTGTGCCCTATAATTGTAACAATTATCAGGTATTGTAATCAAATACCATACTTGGTTTTTTTTTTTTAATTGTAATTGCATAGGGGACCAAATAACTAGTTATCATTTATTATTAATTAGTGCTCACGTTAATCGAATGATCTGGTTATTTCCGTTTCGCTTGTAGTTCCATTCGAATAAATAATAATTGGAAAATTAATAACAATTACAATAAATGGATGCAACGATTTTCTAAAACCT